>NC_133328.1:393110944-393411569 GCF_042186555.1 Aquarana catesbeiana
ATAAAAAAACAGCGCCTCCCGGCAATCACGTGACTCCCAGCTCTCTCCTCCTCTCCTCCCTGGCTGACATCAGCGGGGTAATCTCGGCCCCGCTCGCTGGAGCTATCAGACAGAGAGGAGAGAGCTGGGAGTCACGTTAAAACAGGTAGAAATCTGCTTTTTTTTTTAAATCACAGGCACTAGGATACAGGTTTTTATCTAACAGAGGGAACGATATAAAGCTCACATTGTGGCTTAACAACCACTTTAAATAAATACCTTTTTTAATGCATGCTAATATTCTGCTGGCCTTGCTTGCTGCAGCTTGGCATTGCATGCTATTGTCAAGTCTATCATCGACCAGGACCCCCAGATCCTTTTCAATTTTTGATTCACCCAGAGGTTCTCCTCCTAGCGTGTAACTTATATTTTGGCCACCATATGCATTACTTTACATTTCCCTACATTGAACCTCATTTATCATGTTTTTGCCAACTTCTCCAATTTATTGGGTTCTTCTTATAGGGTTTCTATATCCTGTTGTGAAGTTATTACCCTAATTAACTTTATATCATCAGCAAAAACGAAGAATTAACTACTTATACTAACCTCTATCTCATTTATGAACAAGTTAAACAGAATTGGTCCCAGGACAGAGCCCTGTGGTACCCCACTTATAACTACAGACAATGCAGAAAATGTTATTTATCACCACCATTTGGACACACCCCCTATCCAGGTATATACTATCATTGATGCCAACAGACCTCAATTTGTGGATTAAGCATTTATGGGGTACTGTGTCAAATCCTTTAGCAAAATCTAGATACACTACATCAACAGGCCTTATCCAGATTACCGCTCACTTCCTCATAGAATGTAAATAGATTGGTCTGGCAAAAAAGATCTTTCATAAATCAATGCTGGTTACTACTAATGATACTATTCTTATCTGCAAGTTCCTGAATATGGCCCCCTATCATCCCCTCCAAAAGTTTACAAACTATTGATGTAAGGCTGACTGGCCTGTAGTTTCCAGGTATGTATCTCGACCTTTTCTTGAATATTGGTTAGCTTTACGACAATCAACTGGTACCATTCCAGTCAAAATGCTTTCCTTAAAGATTAGGAATAATGGTCTAGCAATGATCGGCTAAATTCTTTGAGAACTCTTGAGTGCAAGCCATTTGGTCCTGGTTATTTGCTCAAATTAAGTTTTTCTAATCTTTTTAGAACACTGGCTTCTCTTAATCACAAGGGCACATTCCTTGCTGTGTTGCTAACCCTATCATCTTGTCTATCATACCATTGCCTATAAGACCTATCAGATTTATCTTTCATCATCATTACATTTTCTCCATGGGTGGCCCTATTTGTAACACCCGGATCGATAACAGTTGATCTTCAATTGACTTTTGTCAGCTGAGTGTAAAATTGCTGGCTGAATGGCACATGCATCCAGTCAGAATACAATAGCCTGCAGCAGGAGATGGTTAAATCCAGTCCACGGGCTGAACAAAATAAATCTATTTTTGTATGGCCAGCTTAAATAATGTAAGTGTACCACTTAAATTGAATGTAAAGTCTTTTTTTTGTTTTCTCTAAAAATAACAAGCATGTTATACTTACCTGCTCTGTGTAGTGGATTTGCACAAGGCAGCCCAGATCCTCCTCTTCTTGGGTCCCTCTTTGGCTCTCCTGGCCCCTCCCTCCTTCCAAGTGCCCCCACAGCAAGCAGCTTGCTTTTCTTTTACTTTCTCTTTCAATGCTAATGTTAATAGAGAGGGTGAATCTCCCTAACATGATGCACAGGCAGCAATAAAAACCTAATGGGTGTTCTAAGCCCTCTTTACTCTGTCCTTAACTAAAAAAAAAAATTACCTTTAGTTATACATTAAAGTGGTTGCAGACCTCAGACATGAATTATGAACATAGCATACTGTATCCCTCTATAGTGTGTACTTGTCTCAGTTAGCTACATAAGTCACTTTTAACAATTTTGTTGACATCAAGAGAATAAATGTGACGGGCAGGGACCTCCAGCTGATTGCCAGCCTCAGCTCTGTTCCTATGAGCTGTGTGGACGGGGTGTGTCCATTCCCTCCAATCAGCTCTCTGAGCTCTGCAGAGTGTAATTTCCGCTCTCCGCCTCCTGTTTTCTGAACTATCAAACAAGCTTTATAAATTCTGCACTTGGAACAGATGAAGAGAATAGAAGACTGCAGATAGAGTGATACAATTTATGTAGGAGGATTTGTTTCATCTCTGTTTATCACCTGAGGCCAGTCACTTCACTGGGTATATGTAAGGGTTTACAGCCACTTTAATTCTCCACTTATTGGAACAATACATCTATTTAAAATAAAGATCCCTCCAAAAGCTACCATTTCTTTTCTGTGTGTGTAACTTAATTATGATATGAAGTTGTCTATTATCTAACAACAAACTGCATTGCCTGAATTCTAAGAACACAGCAGATGACACAAGATTAGATCACTTTCACTGTCATATGGTGTTACTGCAGGGAACTGCATGTTTGTTGTTCAAGAGCAGACAACCACATTCAAAGTAATAAACTCTGTGGGACTGCCAGGGAAATGGCTGAGAAGATGACAGCTAAGAGGCAATGGCTGAAAAAACGGTGTAAGGGTAGGGATTATTTAAATCTATATACATATATCTTAATCGTACAGTACAGGACATTGGTTTGATAATCGTAGACCCTGGGTTATAGGCTACCTTCAGGTGATTTGATACTGGTGCACCTTTGCATATAATCTCTCTGGGTGCCCCCCCCCCCATAACTCTGCCCCATTCCGTGAGTCCTCAGTTTTTTACTAGTGTTCTATGGTAAAGGATATGTTCTCCTTTATGGGGAAATCACACTTAGCTTAACTAGATTATTATTTTATCTTCCAATTCATCAATCAACTCTTTATATTTTACAAGCCAGAAAAGATGTATGGTCACACTGAGTTAAAGCCAAACAGATGTGATATGAGTATTATTTTTATTTTCTTCATGTGGTAGTGATATCAAAGCGAAGGTAGGCCTGGGCTATTTCAGTAGATTAAAGCAGTAGTAAACCCAACCAGTCCTATTTTTGCCATATCAAGCATTCCAAACTAATGAACTTATTGCTGTGTGTACAATGCTTCCTACCTTCTTCCTTTCTGTGTAATCTGTGCTTTTCTTTGCAATGATGTAATCGGCGCATGCGCATTTAGTCCCATTTTTCCAGCACGCTCTTCATGCCATAAGTCCTGTATTTACATGCCGGAGCTACGATATTTCCTTTGCCTGGCATCAACTCCAAGATCCGGTGGGACTAATGTCCCATTCACAAGCTGAGCCTTAACTCCATGTGACTCGTTATGTCACAGGGGTTGTAGAGGCGGCGAGCACAATACAGGAGTTAGCCTGAGGGAGTATTTATCTAAGTACTGCGCATGCGCGAGATTACGAACACGGAGAGGGGGAAAGGGGTGGAAGTAAGAATTGTTTTGGGCGTGGAAAACAGCAGTCAGCATGGCAATGGCTGCACCCGAAAAGGTGCTTAGAAAAAAAAAAAGAATATACAAGTAAGAATTGTTCAATATCATTTCGATATGCGGCACATTGCTATAAAATCAAATAATACACTTCATTCTTTGTAATTTCAGAGTCTATGAGTTTACTACTGCTTTAAGAAGCAGTACACAGTGCTAATGCTACACAGTGCTAGTGCTAATCAGTCAACTTTTATTTTCCCTGACTTGTCTTAGCTGAAAAAAACTGAACTAAGGCTGTTAGGGTTAATCTATGTTAGGGTTATTGTACTTTTTCACATTGCCATGTCAGTGCCTGCCTTTCAAACTGAAGATCTGGTACCTAGAGGGCTTCAAGTGTATGGAACCTCTATGAATAAAGGTCTGGCAAGAACAGCAGGTGAAAATAAAGGACACTAACACAGACACTTGTTCTTGGGTTTAGACAGACTTTCACTCTACTACTTTTATGTTGTGCATTCACATCAGTCCCTGCCCTCAATAAGCTTACAATCTAAGGCCCCTAACTCACATTCACACATAGACATATTAGGGCCATTTTAGACAGGAGCCAATTAACCTACCAGCATATCTTTTGAAGTGTTGGAGGAAACCGGAGTAACCGGAGGAAACCTGCACAGGGAGAACATGCAAACTCCAGTCAGATAGTGTTTGCATGTTCTCCCTGGGGCTGCGTGGCTTTCCTCTGGGTACTCTGGTTTCCTCCCACACTCTAAGAGACACACTGCTAGATTAATTGGTTGCTGTCTAAATTGGCCCTAGTATGTGTATGTATGAATGTGAGTTAGGGATCTTAGATTTTACAAGAACTCATATGGCTAGTATATAGCATAGCCCTAGTTTCTTATGGTGAGTGTAGAGAAAGACTTCCAAACTAATTTGGGTAGTGTAAAGACAGTTGATTACTGTTTAGGATTTTTTTGCATTAAAAGTTTTTCATTATGGCAATTTACTAAACATTTTGCTGTTTTGCTAAATCTTTTTGTATCAGTTCTGCTAGGATCAGAAAAAGTGTGTATCTCACAAAAGCTTGTCCAGAAAAATGAAGTGTTAAGCTGGTCATAGACAGGGAAATCTTCCAATGGGGCACTAGTTTTGTTGACCTGGGGGGGCCCCAAAAATTTCCTTAATTTGCAGGGATTTCCTCCCACTTCCTACTTGGCTATGGGACAGGAAGTGAAGGGAAAGCTCCGCAATGGGGCACAGATGGTGAAAAAAAAATCTGACTGGGGTTATAACCCTCCCCTACTCTATCCAAAATGAAAGTTCTTTTTTAACTATCTGTCTAGCGATTTTTGTAGGCCACCCTACATCAGTCCACAGCTTCTCCTTGCACCCCTGATGAAGCCTTTTGTATACCAACACATCCCACCATGTCTAATCTGTTTATTAGAGTTCATTCCTCTTTATAAAAAGGACAGTGCAAATATTTTCATAAAAAGAGTACTGTGATAATATGTAAAATGCAGAATGCTGTGAAAGATGCAACTGTATAAATAATTTATCGCTATGGTAGCTCAATTCTCTTGTTATAAAGGAGATGGTAATTTTGTTTCTGTTTTCATGTAATCATATATAATGATCCCTCTTACACATAACTGCATTATTTCTGAATTATTTACATGTTACTGAAAAATAATACAGTTGTTGTAGTTGCCTGAAGCACAAAGAGAAATGACTTTGAAAAGAGTCACATTAATCACATTACCTTGGGTAATGTCAGGTACTATGTGATAGATCTCACGAGTTGGCTGTGATTCTGAGAACTCACAGACCAGTGCTATTACAAGTAGTTAGGCGGCCCTCTAGAATCTTAGGGCATTTGTTTGTTCTTCTGCCTGCCATGTGTCTGGGAACAAGTTTGAAAAGGGTTTAAACTGCAGTGTTCAAATATTGATATGAGTCTTACGGAGTAGTGTTCATATGTGCATTAGTTGCAACTGAATTCTATTAACTTTTTTTCACATTTTGCAAATTAAACATGTTCTAGTCTCTTTTACTGTGAGACTCACGTAAATTGACCTTTTAGAAACCCAAATGCTCAAGCATATATAAGGATTTGAAATAGGAACTGAACCCTGAAAACTGTGCCCAAAAAGTTGTCAGACAGGAACTTCATCCCTCTGGCTTAGAATTGGGTAATCACCCCCCTGGTAGTCCTGGGTTGCAGACAGTTCCTTGTCTTTTCCTGGTCCTGTGAGTGACTGTTGCCACCCATCAGCCGGACTGCTTTTGGGCATACCAACTGCTTGTGAATTTCTTCAAGTTCTTCAATAGTTGATGGAGAAAATGTACTTTTCATAAAATCTATTTCTTCCAGTCCATTGAGGGAGACTTGCTCATAAACTGAGGCATGCTGGGTAGAGCTGACTTACAATCTTTCTATTTGCCAGTGTGCCAACCTAATGTAGGCAGCAGTATAACCCAACTGCTTCTGAATTCCTATGTCCCGCAAAAGATTTAATGAAATAGATTATTCAGTAAGTTCAACATTCTTATATTTTGTGCATTAGGTGACCTTTACAAGTATGTAAGTACAAATTCTATTTCTACACAAAAAAATATTTAGAAATATGACATTTATGTACAATTGCTGCACAGCCGTTTGCTCTTTGTAAGCCTTAAAAGGTAGCTTGGACATGACAGTTGTTAGTTTCTTTTACAAACTACTGTACAGGAAGTCAGCTATGTGTTGGAAAATGTCTCTGCTCTGCAGCCTTGGTTTCATTTTTTTCCCCTTCAGATAATCTCCAGAATCCTTAAATCCTCTTTGACATAAACCAGTTAGAAAATCATGTAATTCCTGTATAGCGGCCCTTTAATGTCTAGTCCCAGGGTTGTCCTAAAGTAAACCTGTGACAAACTTGGCCAATTTATTTCACTTTGAGCATATGATGAAAATAAATGCTTTTAGGAACAAAGTATGAGCAAATCGAGACATATGGCAAAGGCACTTGTATTTATATGCAAATCCCAATTGCAACTCTCGATTGGTTCTTAACCTGGTGGATGGTCTCACTGACCATTAGGAAGGCCTGAGGAAACAGGGTCTAATCTCAGCTTCCACAGTCTTGATTTGCATACAATTTCAGCTGCCTAGATCTCTGTACCTAATATTTTTGACATTTGATTGTAACTGAAAATAACCTGTGCTTATTTATTTATACTGTATCACATATTAAATTAAAATTTCCCAAGGTTGGTGTTAAAAGACACCAGAACATGGTGTGAGTTTTGCCATGCTTAATAGAAATATATCACATTTCCTGTAACTAGGGCTGGCATTAAACATTTACTGATATAAGAAATTGAAATTGGTCTTTTCACAAGCATCAGAAATTGGCATTATGAATCTTAAAGCAACACAGGAAATAAACCTGTACAGCCAACAGGCTTGTAAATATTATTTTAAAAATCAGAGACTTGGCATAAATATATCAACTTCAGTGATATTCCTACCAAAGATTGGATATGCTGTTTTTTGACACTGATGGCTATCAACCTAATTTGGCCTTTTTCAACTTTTTGACAACAGGAGAACCCTCAAAGTAATTTTCAGGTCTCAGAGAACCCCTGATAAAATTATATCTAAAGGCTATGGTATAATTATGTAAAGAAAATTTGTAAGTTCTGTATATTATTGTACTCCATTTTGTATGTATTGCACACTGCACTCACTGTGCACACAGCACAAATGTTTTCAGTACATGTTTGCATTCTTTAGAGTCCTGATTAGAATTAGCCTGTCCATGTTACGCCCCTTGTTACCGTAAAAGTACAATTGTAATATTAACCGGTTCCCAACCAGCCGCCGCAGTTTTCCTGCAGCAGAATGGAACGGGTGGGTGAAACGACGTTACCCTACGTCAGGGGCGTGCCCCCTAGGTGGCCACGACGATTGGATTAGTTTCAGAACCGATCAGTCTCCAGGCTCAGGCCAATGATTTCTGGCCTGGACCTGCTGATCGGTTCTGACGAATGAAATGCTTCCCCTGTCTGTAAGTGTAAACACAGGCAGGGGAAGTGATGTCATCTCCCGCTCTGGAATTCTTTTCCGTTCCAGAGAGAGGAGAGAGGACATCCAAATGTGAGTTGCACCAACACTACACTGACACAGTACACATAGGCACACATTTCACCCCCCGATCAACCCCGATCGCCCCCCCCCCCAGTTAAAGTGATTGTAAACCCTCCCTCCTGACTTTTACCTATAAGTAAGCCTAGAATAAGGCTTACCTATAGGTAGGTAAAAACAAAAATTGCGCTTACACTAATATATATAAGCAGCGACTAAAAAGTAGTAAACCATAAATCATATATATATCAAAAAAGTCGCGCTAAAAATTAGAGGTAAAAAACTTCATAAAGATATGAAGGTGAATAGTGATCATTAGGTAGATGAATTTCATAAGAGTGCTGAGCAATGTAAATACACGCTTTAAAAATAAATGCTGTTGGTTAAATAGGACACAGAAATCATTGACTATGTCCGTATGAAAGGATCAATATTGCATGACCCAATCGGTGACAAGTAAATATCTCAAATAACTGTAGGGATAATAATGTGACAAATCTGTGACTAAAAAACTGAACCGTGATGAATGAAGAAAAAAATATAATATAAATGAATAAAAAAATAAAAATACAATAAACCCAAAATAAGTCCGTGACTCAACAAAAACAATAATAATGGAAGTCCATCCGTGCTAGATTGATATGCAAAGAAAATAACTTGTCTCCCAGTGCTCTGTGAAATAATGTAACAAAATCTTGCTGTGGTAAAAATTAGAGTGCGTAGACAGACCTCCACCTCTTGGAAAAATTGCTGCCTCTTACCAGACAAAAATGGTCTCTTAATTACAGGAGACCCAGGGAGCGGATGGCTGCAACCCCAGCCAGGGATCTTAAAGGCAGGCACTCAGCATCCAGATCCAGGGACTCTCTCCCACCAGCCTTCTCCTCACGTGTTCAGACTAAGAGCTAGTCTGAACACGTGAGGAGAAGGCTGGTGGGAGAGAGTCCCTGGATCTGGATGCTGAGTGCCTGCCTTTAAGATCCCTGGCTGGGGTTGCAGCCATCCACTCCCTGGGTCTCCTGTAATTAAGAGACCATTTTTGTCTGGTAAGAGGCAGCAATTTTTCCAAGAGGTGGAGGTCTGTCTACGCACTCTAATTTTTACCACAG
The DNA here is from genome assembly GCF_042186555.1 of Aquarana catesbeiana. Classification (NCBI taxonomy): domain Eukaryota; kingdom Metazoa; phylum Chordata; class Amphibia; order Anura; family Ranidae; genus Aquarana; species Aquarana catesbeiana. The sequence goes on from NC_133328.1 coordinate 393,119,656, forward strand.
CAAGATTTTGTTACATTATTTCACAGAGCACTGGGAGACAAGTTATTTTCTTTGCATATCAATCTAGCACAGATGGACTTCCATTATTATTGTTTTTGTTGAGTCACGGACTTATTTTGGGTTTATTGTATTTTTATTTTTTTATTCATTTATATTATATTTTTTTCTTCATTCATCACGGTTCAGTTTTTTAGTCACAGATTTGTCACATTATTATCCCTACAGTTATTTGAGATATTTACTTGTCACCGATTGGGTCATGCAATATTGATCCTTTCATACGGACATAGTCAATGATTTCTGTGTCCTATTTAACCAACAGCATTTATTTTTAAAGCGTGTATTTACATTGCTCAGCACTCTTATGAAATTCATCTACCTAATGATCACTATTCACCTTCATATCTTTATGAAGTTTTTTACCTCTAATTTTTAGCGCGACTTTTTTGATATATATATTACCTATAGGTAGTGGAAACATCTCCTAAACGTGCGCCGTTTAGGAGATATTTCACTTGTAGTGCGCCGATGATGTAATCGGGGCATGCGCTATGAAGAAACGGACCTCCATGCCGTTTCTAACCTCAGCTTGTGCCATTACTGATGGTGTGCAGGAGTGACGTCTCACGGCTCTGGCCAGTCAGAGAGCCGGAGCCCCCGGAAGAAAGAGGGTCACGGGTGATGCTGGTTAGTTAGTAATTTTTTTATAGCGTCAGGGCACCCGCCATACATTACCCAATAAAAGGTTTAACCCGATGATCACCCGGCAGGTTTTAGCATCAGTTAGGGTCTGCGTCGCCCCAGGCAGCATCAGATTAGTGCCAGTAGCGCTAACCCTCACGCACGCACCATACACCTCCCTTAATAGTATAGTGTCAGAACGGATCGATATCTTTGATCTGATCAGAACTATATTAGCGTACCAATAGTTTAGGGTTCCCAAAAATGCAGCGTTAGCGGGATCAGCCCAGATACCTGCTAGCACCTGCGTTTAGCCCCTCCGCCCAGCCCAGCCCACCCAAGTGCAGTATCAATCGATCACTGTCACAAAACACTAAACACATAACTGCACAATTCACAGAGTCAGGCCTAATCCCTGTGAACACTAACAGTTTTTTTAGTTGCGTTTGGAGCAGTCGCTGACAGTATGGTGCTCTTTTTTTCCTGAGTCTCACTAGTTGTACCAGTAAATTTAGAGGCCAAAATGTCCAATTGAAGGTGCACTAGTGAAGAGGCCTACACGTTTCTGAGCATGACAGATGAGAGTGAAGAGGAACTCACCCATCTGTCAGATTCAGGCTCAGAATACAAACTTGTAGACAGCAGCAGCACCCTGACAGATAGCTCTCACGATGAAGTAGTGGTCCCTGCCAAGGTCAGGCGTACCTGACCATGTTTTTCTGCTGTTGTTGAGGTGAAAGAACTGCAGGACTCTCCTATGGAGCAGAAAGCCAGTACTAGTGCCACTCATCCTTCTGGTGAACTGGCAAGCACCAGTGGCCTAGTACATCCTGGTCGTACATGCAGCACTGCAGTAACGCTTGGTGACGTGGTGAGTCCCATAAGTGCAGTTCAAGCTGGTGAGGTGGCTAGCACAACTAGTGTCCTGCAGCCACCAAGAAGACAAAGACAGGCCCGTCGAGCCCATAGTGCCCTTCCTGCTGCATTTGCCAATCCGAATTGGGGGCCCACCACTTCTGCAGAACCTGTACTTCCCCCATTCACTGGCCAACCCGGAATTCAGGTGGAAACAGTTGATTGTACATCACTTGATTTTTATTCGCTGTTTTTTTGGAAGATTTCTATAGATCTATTGTGGACCAAAGCCATTTGTATGCTGGTCAATTCATCACCGCTAATCCCCAGTTGACCCTTGCCAGAGATTGGAGACCTATTGTGGTCTCTGAATTTAAGACCTTCCTGGGCCTATCCCTCCTCATGGGCATAACTAAAAAAAGTGAGTTGCGGTCATATTGGTCCACTGACCCAAGTCACCATATGCCCTTGTTCTCTGCCTCCATGACCAGGGCACAATACGAGCAGATCTTGCGGTTCATGCATTTCAATGACAATGAACTCTGTCGTCCTCAGGGTGACCCTGAATACGATCGGCTCTACAAAATTCGGCCCCTCATAAACCACTTCAAGCAGCAGTTTGCAGCCTTGTTTACTCCCTATCAAGTTGTCTGCGTTGATGAGTCCCTGATTAAGCTTTCTGGCTGCTTATCATTCAAACAGTATCTTCCCAGCAAGCGTGCCAGATATAAGGGCAAGATGTATAAGCTCTGTGACAGGGCAACAAGCTATACATATAGTTTTATGGTTTACGAGGGAAGAGATAGTTATGTGGAGCCAAAGAACTGCCCAGACTACATAGGGAGCGCTGGTAAGATTGTGTGGGACTTGGTGTCACCCTTATTCGGAAAGGGGTACCAATTGTATGTGGACAATTATTACACAAACGTGACACTTTTTAGTCACTTGTTTGATCATGGAATTGGCGCATGTGGCACCGTGCGATCTAATTGCCGGGGCTTACCCCAGCGGCTTGTAGATTCCCATCTTAGGCTGGGGGAGAGACCCTGCTTGAGATGTAATAATTTGCTCGCTGTAAAGAGGAGGGATAATAAGAATGTTTTTGTTCTGTCCTCCCTTCACGCAGACATGGCGGTCCAAATTCAAATGGCGACTGGTGTTGTGGAGAAACCCCTCTGTGTCCACGAATACAACCTTAACATGGGAGGGGTGAACCTCAACGACCAGTTGTTGGCGCTGTACCTAATTGCCCTTAAGGCCAGACACTGGTATAAAAAAGTGTCTGTATAATTATTCCAATTGGCTCTGCTGAATGCTTATGTGCTATACAAAGCTTTAGAATGAACTGGATCCTTCCTTAAATTCCAGGAAGAGATCATCACAGCCCTTCTTTTTCCAGAAGGTGCTGTGGCCCAACTTCCCAATCCAAATGCAATGAGCCGGCTGCATGAGAGGCATTTTCTGTATGTCCTTCTTGGTACCCCTATCTAAAGAAATCCCCAAAGAAGATGTTGTGTCTGCAGAAAACGCAGATATAGGCATGACACCCGCTTTTATTGTCCCTCCTGTCCTGACCAACCTGGTCTTTGCATTGGTGAACGTTTCACTACCACACACTAGTGGAGTATTAGCATAGGGTACAGCATTGCACAGTCCTGGGGCACACTTACACAGGGTCTTGAAAGATGAGATGACCATCACATTTTGAGAGACCCTAATCTGGAACGTTTACAGTTTATATAAAAGTGCAAAAAAAAAAAAAAAAAAACGCGCACAAAAAAAAGCCAAAAATAGTTGTGGTTTTATTTTTCTTCTCTCTCTATTGTTCTCTCTCTTATGTTGGCTCTCTATTTTCCCTCTATTGTTCTCTCTCTATTGTTACTGTATTTTAGAACTGTTTTATTTGTACTATGTTTTATAGTATTTGCTTTGCAGGTATGGTATGTCTTACTGTTATACTGTAATGTTACTTTGATTTATTGTTAACCATCATTTGCTTAGCAGGTACGCCATTCAGCTGCAGCATGGGTTTATTTATTCTGACAGCAACAGCGTTTGCTTCCACGGTACGTAAAGCCGTGACTCCAGCACTGTAGGAGGTGATTTCACCACCACAGTTAAAAAAAAGAGCATATATGCCAAAGCATGGGGGCAGGGGTGGAGGAGGGATTTATTCCTAACATTAGGGGCAGATTGCCCCCATGCTTCGGCATATATTTTTTAGGTACAGATTGTGTTAAAAAATCAAGTTGTTTTTTTGAGTTAATGTTTTATCATTACCATTGTTTGCTTTTCAGGTACGCCATTCTGCTGCAGCACTGATTTATTTATCTTGACAGCAACAGCGTTTGCTCTCGCGATACGAAAATCAGCAACTCCAGCGCTGTAGGAGGTGATTTCACCACCACAATTAAAAAAAATGGTGCATGTATGCCCATCATTAGAAGTGGGTGGATGAAGGGCGATATTCTAATGGTGTGCACACCCACCGATCAATCTCTTTTTTTTGTTCAGCCCACAGGCTGCATGAAAAAAAGAACATTACAATATATGCCCAACAAGGACCAGCAACGTACTAGTATGTTGCTGGACTTTGAGTGGTTATACCAGAATGATGCCTGCAGGTATCATCTTGGTATCATTCTTTTCAGTCAGCTGTCGGCTTTCATGTAAAAGCAATCCTAGTGGCTAATTAGCCTCTAGCTGCTTGCCACCCGCCGGCTGTCATATGATGGGCAGGCGGCGCGGCTTTCGTTCTGGGCGGGCATCATATGACGTCTGTCCATTTAAACAGGGAATGTGCACCACCGAGGAGGGTAAACAGCCATTGAGCATGGCTGTTTACCACGTGATCAGCCGTGATAAATCACGGGCGATCACAGATGGTACCGCCCCACTTTTGCATGGCGCATGCACACGATCCCGGGAACACTGCTCGTCACCGACGCTGGTAAACAGCCATTGGCCGGCGGCTGTTTACCACGTGATTGGATGTGATCCTTTCACAGCCGATTACTAAATGTCAACAAACCGTAGTAACAAGATGTTACCGGGTTCTCCTCCTCACACACCGATCATGTGTGAGGAGGAGATTGCGGTAACATCTTGTTACCGCTTACAGTGTACACCAATCACACTGATTGCCCCCCCAATAAAGAGGACCTGTCACCACCCATCAAAGTACCTGTCACAGTTCATACCTGTCACAGTTTATCTGAGTACCCGAGTACCTGTCACAGTCCATCTGAATACCAGAGTACCTGTCACAGTCCATCAGAGTACCCAAGTACCTGTCACAGTCCATCAGAGTACCCGAGTACCTGTCACAGTCCATCTGAGTACCCGAGTATCTGTCAATGTCCATCTGAGTACCCGAGTACCTGTCACAGTCCATCTGAGTACCCGAGTACCTGTCACAGTCCATCTGAGTACCCGAGTACCTGTCACAGTCCATATGAGTACCAGAGTACCTGTCACAGTCCATTTGAGTACCCGAGTACCTGTCACAGTCCATATGAGTACTTGTCACAGTTCATATGAGTACCTGTGTACCTGTCACCGCCCTTCAGAGTCCCCGAATACCAGTCACCAGCCCATCAGAGTACCTGAGTACCTATCTGTAGCCCATCAGAGTACCCAAGTACCTGTCACCAGGCCATCAGAGTACCCGTGTACCTGTCACCAGGCCATCAGAGTACCCGAGTACCTGTCACCAGCCTATCAGAGTAACTGAGTACCTGTCACCAGCCCATCAGAGTACCCGAGTACCTGTCTGCAGCTCATCAAGTTACCTGGTTACCTGTCTCCAGCCCATCAGGGTACCCGAGTACCTATCTGCAGCCCATCAGAGTAACCGAGTACCTATCTGCAGCCCATACCTCATAGAATATATGTTGGGGCGTTTGCTTTCCAAAATGGGGTAATTTTGTGGGTAATTCCACTGTCCTGGTGCTCAAGGACCTTCAAAAGTGTGATAGGTAGGAATGAAACGAGATGTGTAATTTATGCTCCTGGAACGCCTGAAGGTACTACTTCAATGCTGGTCCTTTGTATGTGGCCAGGCTGTGTAAAAGTCTCACACATGTGGTATCGCCATACTTGGGAAGAGTAGCAGAATGTATTTTGGGGTGTAATTTGTTGTATGCATATGCTGTGTGTGAGAAATAACCTGATAATATGACAATTTTGTAAAAAAAAAAAAAAATCTTCATTTTGCAAAGAATTGTGGGAAAAAAATACAACTTAAAAAAACTCCCTCCCCCTCCCCCCCACAACCGTCTTCCATGGTTTTCTTGGGCTCTCCTGTCCCAACAGGGAACCCGAGAATGCAGCTGATCGGAGACCAGAACGGCTCCAATCATCTCTATGGCCTAAGAAACCAGAAGCTACAAGCATTTCATGACTTAGGTTTCGCTGGATATAAACAGTACCATTGGGAAATTGGGAAAGCATTTTATCACACCGATCTTGATGTGGTCAGATGCAGAGGGCAGAGGAGAGATCTAGGGTCTAATAGACCCCATTTTTTTCAAAAAAGAGTACCTGTCACTACCTATTGCTATCATAGGGGATATTTACATTCCCTGAGATAACAATAAAAATAATAAAATAAAGGAACAGTTTAAAAGTAAAATAAAAGTAAAATAAAAAAGCAAAATAAATAATAATAAAAAAAGCACCCCTGTCCCCTGTGCTCATGCGCAAAGGCAAATGCAAGCGTCGGTCTGGTGTTATATGTAAACACCAATTGCACCATGCATGTGAGGTATCACCGCGAAGGTCAGATTGAGGGCAGTAATTTTAGCAGTAGACCTCCTCTGTAAATCTAAAGTGGTAACCTGTAAAGGATTTTAAAGGCTTTCAAAAAATGTATGTAGTTTGTCGCCTCTGCACGTTTGTGTGCAATTTTAAAGCATTTTGTCGTGTTTGGTATCCATGTACTCAGGCATAAGATCATCTTTTTTATTTCATCAAACATTTGGGCAATATAGTGTGTTTTAGCGCATTACAATTTAAAAAAGTGTTTTTTTCCAAAAAAATTGCGTTTGAAAAATTGCTGCGCAAATACAGTGTGAAAAAAAAATTGCAACATCCAACATTTTAATCTGTAGGGCCTTTGCTTAAAAAAAAAAAAACATTTTACAATGTTTGGGGGTTCAAAGTAATTTTCTAGCAAAAAAAGAAAATTTTCATGTAAACAAAAAGTGTCAGAAAGGGCTTTGTCTTCAAGTGGTTAGAAGAGTGGGTGATGTGTGACATAAGCTTCTAATGTGCATAAAATGCCAGGACAGTTCAAACCCCCACCAAAATGACCCCTTTTTGGAAAGTAGACACCCCAAGCTATTTGCTGATAGGCATGTTGAGTCCATGGAATATTTTATATTTTGCCACAAGTTTTGGGAAAATGACAAACTTTTTTTTTTTTTTTCTACAAAGTTGTCACTAAATGATATATTGCTCAAACATGTCATGGGCATATGTGGAATTACACCCCAAAATGCATTCTGCTGCTTCTCCTGAGTATGAGGATACCACATGTGTGAGTCTTTTTGGGAGCCTAGCCGTGTACAGGATCCCGAAAACCAATCACCTTCAGGCTTTCTAAGGGCGTAAAGTGGTCATTTCACTTCCTCACTACCTATCACAATTTCGGAGGCCATGAAGTGTCAAGATAGCACAAACTCCCCCCAAATGACCCCATTTTGGAAAGTAGACACTTCAAGCTATTTGCTGTGAGGCATGGTGAGTATTTTATAGCTCTCATTTGTTTTTGAAAATGAAGAAAGAAAAGAAAAATTTATTTCTTTTTCTTTTTTCAATTTTTAAAACTTTGTGACAAAAAGCGAGATCTGCAAAATACTCAACATGCCTCTCAGCAAATAGCTTGTAGTGTCTTCTTTCCAAAATGGGGTCATTTGGGGGGTTTTGTGCTATCTTGACACTTCATGGCCTCCGAAACTGTGATAGGTAATGAGGAAGGGGACTCAATGAGGGGTCTCAATTCTTAGAAAGAAAGAGAGGCCAATCTGTAACAAAGACCTGAAGCGCCAAACAGTATGTTGTCTACCGGGCGCTCGGGTTCGGCACATCACAGATCTGGTGGACAGATTACTGGGAGGGGCTGGGGAAGACCCAGCTGTCATGGTGCACGTTGGCACCAATGACAAAGTCAGAGGCAGATGGAGTGTCCTAAAGAACGATTTTAGGGACTTAGGAGCTAAATTGAGGAAAAGGACCTCCAAGGTAGTATACTCAGGAATACTACCAGTACATCGAGCCACACCAGAAAGGCAGAGGGAGATTAGGGAAGTAAACAAGTGGCTGAAGAGCTGGTGTAAGGAGGGATTTGGGTTCCTGGAGGACTGGGCCGACTTCTCAGTCGATACTATAGAAGGGATGGACTGCACCTAAATGAGGAGGGTGCAGATCAGCTGGGAATGAAGATGGCCAAAAAGTTAGAGGGGTTTTTAAACTAGGCGATGGGGGGGAGGGTCCAGAGGTAGAGATAGTCAGCGCAGAACATATTCCAGAGGGTAGTATTGGGGGCATTAGTGGTAGGTTGACCAAAGCACATAAACCCAAGGTAAGTATAGTAGCAATTCCTAGTTGCAATCTCAGAACACCCAATAAGAGCATAATATGCGACCGGTCCAAACTGCGTGGCATGTTCACCAATGCCAGAAGCCTGGCGGACAAGATGGGTGAACTAGAGATACTGTTTCAGAGACCTGGTTCAACAGCTCTCATGATTGGCTGGCAAACATTCAAGGGTATACCCTTTATCGCAAGGATAGAGAGGGTAAAAAAGGGGGAGGGGTATGCTTATATATCAAGAATAATGTTCAAGTGAATGTGAGAGATGACATCACTAAGGGAGCTAGTTGGGAACTTGGTTTTCGGGGTCATGTGCACAGCTAGGCTCCCAAAAAGTCTTACACATATGGTGTCCCTGTACTCAGGATAAGCAGCAGAATGTATTTTGGGGTGTAATTTCACATATGCCCGTGGCATGTTTGAGCAATATATCATTAAGTGACAACTAAAGGTAATATTCAAAGACATGTGGCAGAATACATTTTGGCCTAAATGTATGACTAAAATTGAGTTAATTGGATTTTTTTTTATAACAAAAAGTAGAAAATATCATTTTTTTCCAAATTTTCAGTATTTTTCCGTTTATATCGCAAAAAATAAAAATCACAGAGGCAAACAAATACCATGAAAAGAAAGCACTATTTGTGGGAAAGAAAGGACTCAAATTTCGTTTGGGTACAGCATTGCATGACCGTGTAATTACCAGTTAAAGCAGCACAGTGCCAAATTGTAAAAAGTGCTCTGGTCATTGAGCAGCCAAATCTTCCAGGGCTGAAGTGGTTAATGTGATACCTACGTAATCATGTATATAAAAACCTTCAATTGCATCAAATAAATCAGAACAGTTATTTTGGAAAGATGCTGAGTGTATCTTTTGTGTCTGTTCCCTACTGCAGTAGTAAACATTTAATTTGGAATCGCTAATCAATATGAGGATAGGAGTTGCCTATCTAGAAAAAATATCCAGAACAATTATTTGATCAGTAAGTTGTAGAAATAATATTCCCCTTACATTGATGGTCAGTAGAAAATTGCCCCTTACATTGGTGCTAAAACAGAGGACCAATCCACCAATGTTCACTTGTCTATGAACCCCTAGCAAACTCTAAAGCAGTGGTTCTCAACTCCTGTCCTCAGGACCCAATAACAGGCCAGATTTTAAGTATTACCTTGGCAAGATGCAGACTAGAATACTGCACTCACTGAGCAGCAAATGATATCACCTGTGATGTATTTCAGTTTTCTTGCAAACCTGGCCTGTTAATGGGTCCTGAGGACAGGCATTGAGAACCACTGCTCTAAAGGTACCCTAGGGTCCTACAGAACCCCAGTTGAGAGAGGATGACCTAGAATGTAGCTAGCTTGCTCCATATTTAGACCTAATTCGCCTGTTTCAATGTTCACCTTGGTTTATATGCTAGAAAACCCAACCCTGATCACATTAGAAAAGACTACATTTACCCCAACTAATTTCTCCTGTGATCCATGTTTTAGGAATAAGTTTGATGTTATAGTAGTTTTTAGTATTTGATCTGTTTTTTTTCCAGTAAGACCGTAAAAATAATTATAATGCAGTTTAGAATTAATACAGCAGTTTCAGTTTTTTAGAAACCCCCCCTCCATAACATGACTGTATTTCCTGTTAATCCTGCCAGTAGGTTTTTTATCTTTCCACTTCTTTAACAGTTGTTCGCTCTGAAGTGAAATTTACATAGCAGCATTGCCACTATGTAGACAAGTTAGTCTTAGGTGGACATGACATTTTAAACATCTCTACGCAAGATACAATCAAAATCAAGGCTGTCTACCACTTTTTATCTATGCATGGGACAATGGAAGTAACAAGTTAGTTGTTCTCTTATGCCTCTCACCTGTGCTCAATCCTACATCTGTATGTGTCCCACACTTATTGTATGACTGTAAAAATTCAAAATAAAGAATTAAAAAACGAAAGAATCAAGGCAGTCCACAGTTATCAATTTTTAAGCAGTTATAGCAACAGTTTTTTTTCTAAAAGAAAAAAAGTTGAACCTCTTGCCGAACACATATATGTGAGATGACAAGGAAAGTGGGCTTTAACGCCCACATTCAACACATATGTGTCCATGTCTACAGCACAATCACCAAGCTGTCACAAACAGCTTCTGGCCTATAGTTATGAGAGGTAGATGGTAAAACGTGAACATAATCTGTGACTGCTGCAACAGCCAATCAATCTCAAAACTTAAACGGCCAAAGCAGACAGGTGGGTAGGGGTTACCATGACTTTTCTAAGTACTCCATCAGTGTTAAATGGTTTGTCCCAACCTCTGTAACTTCTGTTTTTGCCAGACAGTTGACCTCTTATGCCGCGTACACACGGTCGGACTTTTCGTCTACAAAAGTCCAACGGACACTGACGGACTAAAGCTGGCTGGTAATCCGATCGTGTGTGGGCTTCTCCGGACTTTCAACGAACTTTTTCAGCCTCAAATCCGACGGACTTTAGATTTGAAACATGCTTCAAATCTTTCCGACGGACTCGAGTCCGGTCGAAAAATCCGCTCATCTGTATGCTAGTCTGACGGACAAAAACCCACGCTAGGGCAGCTATTGGCTACTGGCTATCAACTTCCTTATTTTAGTCCGGTGTACGTCATCACGTAAGAATTCGACGGACTTTTGTGTGATCGTGTGTAGGCAAGTCTGTTCGTTAGAAAGTCCGCCGCAAGTCCGTCGAAAGTCCGTCGAAAGTCTGTCGGACAGGCTGTCGGACTTTTGTAGCTGAAAAGTCCGACCGTGTGTACGCCCCATTACAGGAATCAGTAAAATAACACATTTACTAACAAGATGAACTGGTATTAAAACCATGGGGGATTCAGTTGAACAAAAACTGCTGTGTTAATGCTAGTGACAAACTGCATATATGTAATTTTGTGTTTCGCATTTTTTTCTTATGTAATTTAATATTTAAAAAATATTGTTTGGCTTCATGATTAAGCAGAGCTTAGAGCAGGCAAGTCAATGATTAGCATATTGCTGATCAATTTGCATGCCAGGGATGCAGCTTTATGCAGACTACAAAGTGTGGTCACGGGGGTAGGGGGCATGTTTCTATTTGTATTCATTAGTTATTTCTCGCCTTCCTCCTGATGGTGTTAGTTACATGACATTGATCACATAACCACTTGTAATTAGATTTCTAGTTTATGGAGTCATATGGAGGTATAATTAATTAGACTCATAATGTCTCAGCAGCACCTAAGCTGCACTAGACAATACAACATGAACTTGGTTTGTTTGTGGTATAGTTACTTGGACTGAAGAAATGTAATTAGCCTTGTCTGACCTCCATTAGAGGTTTTTCAATGTAGCAGATGCTTTTCAACATCATTTCAACAGCTCAGTACATAACTGACTGTGTAATGTGGCTATTACATTGACAACACAAGTAAATACACAAAACTATTACTAAACTCACACTACCAGCACATGTAAAGGTTAATGTGTACCTAAAGTCAGTTTTTTTAAGTTTTTAGTTTTACAGTGGATAATGCAATGAGGGGGTTAGGGCCATGGTTTAGGTTTTTAATGCTGTCTCTGACCCAGTCATTTAGACTGAAAGCGAAGGAGAATCCAAAATTCTGTGTTGTCAGCAGAATAGTTAGGAATAGAAAGAAACCCTTCCAATAGGGGCACTTGTTCTGGTGACAACTGTCCAAGAGACCATTTTCTCCACTTTGGTAAACATTTGCTTTCACATCCCGTTGTCTTTATGGGACAGCAAGTGAGGTATCTTTACGAAAACACAGATGACAAAAAGAAACTTATCTTTTAAAATAAAAAATTATTTTGGCTTTAGATTTACTTTCCGTGTGCCGTTGCATCACTGCCATCTTTGACCAAAGATTTGAACATTATTTTTTAAACAATTAACAATACTGGTATTTAAGAACTATTCAAAATTATATATAAAAATTGTGTTTTTTTATTATTAAAATTAAGTCATCACCTGCTTCAAAAATTATATTTTCATATCTTTTTAAATCAATGTAGATGTAAGTGTCACTTTGACTGTATTAGTACTGTTCAACAGCACTTTGCAATGACTTACACAATCGCTTATCAGATGCAAAGTCTCTGTTGGGTTCCACCATCCTTCCAGTAAAATGTTGATCATATTCTGATCCTGATCATGTTCTCTCATTGTGTGAATGATAGACTCATCGAAATGTATGTTTTCATAGTGGCTTGCAAAGATACACCACTAGAAGATGTATCAGCTAGTGGTATCAAACTTACCAATAGGCCATGCTTTTTCCCATGTAAGTCAACTTGTAATGCCTGTCCTACTCGTAAATGTTAAACTGTTAGATATAAGCAAGTATATAGTAGGATATATCATATTAACTCTTGGTCCTTTTTGATTTTAAGATGGTGATTTACAGAATGATGAAGGAATGATGGAAAATGGTCAAACAATTGGAACAGGTTCATCCTCCCTACCAGTCATAACAGAGCTTGAATCGAGCACAGTGTCAGGGGATACATGTGCATATGAAGTTCTTCCAACCTCTGAACTCATGGATGGGACAGGTAAATAACTAAAGGGTTCTCATATCTTATGGCTCACTATTTGTTCAGGTATGTAGCGATAAACAGAGACCTATATGGTTTGCATATCTCTGACTAAAATCTGAGTATTCAGTCTTATATTGTCTTTTTGGGTTATGTTTGTCTTAACTTACTATAGAATCAATGCCAAACAGTAAAGCAGTAAATGAATTTACTATGCTTGGTGAAGCCTTTTACTACCCACCCTTGTGCTATTGTTAGGCTTCCTGTATACTGCTGCTGGTAAACGGATGTTTTTTTTTTTTTCTTACTTTTCAGTACATGTACACAGGGTCTTGAATCTTTTCAGTACATGTACACAGGGTCTTGGAAAGCAAAAAAATGTGTTCAGGATGGATGTTCAGAGGCATTTGAAATGCCAAACGCCTGTAACAGCTTGAAGAAGCATGTAAACGCAGTAACTCGCGTTTAGCCTCATTTCGTTTACAGACGTTTTTAATTTTTGACTATTTAAAAAAAATAAACACTTTTAAATGCAAACGAGGCTAAATGCGGCATGTAAACACAGCAAAACGGATGTTCTTAAATGTTGGTTACTCTCTCTCAAGTTAAATTGTTCAGGAGAGGTTGTTAAATGTCCCATGTACATGAAGCCTTACATTTGTAAAAGAGCTGCATGTGGCATTACCCATATCATTATGTGAGAAGGGTATGGACACAGATTGAGGGCTAGAGCTCAGCAATTGACCAGTACTGCTAAATAAAATCTATCAGCATTATAATTCTTGTTCCATGACTGACAGCCTATGATCCCTGCCTCAAGAGCATGCTCACTATCCTCATGGGCTCTCCTCTGTTTATTGGCAGCGCAAAGGGCTCTACTGATGGATTTCTCCAACAGCTCCATCTGTTACCACTGTTAAACGGGACCAAAAATTCCTACTATACTTGCAAAAACTGGACACTAAGGTCCAAAACTTTGGATCCACCAAATGCTTTTTTGTTACGCTGGAGGTCCTTTATAAAATTCTTGTTCCTGATCCATTTTTTATGCCCTGCCATGTTACCTCAAGATAGGACCCAGGAATTTGGTCCAATGCAATAGTACATGTTCCTTTCAAATAAGTAACAAATATTGTGAATCATAAATACCATCTTATTAAATAAATACATTAAAATCAATTAATTAATACAGACACATACATTGACATTATTATTTTAATATATTTTAAGATTTAGGATCCCTTGCATGTTACAGAAACACACATTTTTTTTGGTTAGTTTAGACAAGAGATCTACACTTGCTCCAGTTTTCCTAAAACAATATGGTAATTTCTAAACAGTGTAGTGGGTTCAAACTTTTGACTTTCCTGGGCCACATTAGAAGAAGAGGAATTGTCTTGGGCCACACATAAAATACACTAACAACAAGGATAGCCGATGAGCAGAAAAGTTTGGTAGATCACAAATCCAATTAACAATCACCAATATAGATAATATACCTATCTGAGTAATACAAGTTTATTTTTTTGTAATTATTTTTTATTATAAAAGCAAAAGGGGGCAACATAAAACTACTGCTATATTTGACACTGTTTTGATAAACTAACGCATCAATATCTAGTTCAATGGATGTAGAAGCAATTCTCGATTAATTATCAAAGTGGTTCTAATTTTGCCCTTTGTGTGCATCATCCTTGAAAATAGTTGCTCACAAATATAGGTGCTGCCGAAAACTGATGACATGAATAAGGCTTGATTGTGAAGAGTGGGATATTTTCTTTTGGGAAGATAAAACTTATAAAAGTCCAGTAAAGAAACACTGTCAAATTTTACTTCGGCTACAGGTGTGTGCTAAATGTACTTACATTTTTTCAAAGAATTCCCCCTCAAAAAAATCAACATTTTTAAGTAAGTTTATGATTTTGTGTTGAGTCGCATTCATAGCCGTCTTTGGCCACATGTAGCTCTTGGGCTGCAGGTTGGCCACCCCTGATCTAAAGTAAGCACATTTCAAGCCTGGACATTTAAATTGAGCTTATGATGAAATATGCATGAGCAGAGGCTGGCTTTAGTGAAATCTGCAAGTCAAATGTAGCGCTACCCACAGAGGACCCATTGAATTGTTTGGGTCTCTCGTGTCTCGTGATCCACCATTACCTCAAATGGCACACTTACATACACTTTCACACCTGTAACTTTTTTAATGGCTTTTTTTAGAGGTTCAAGCCTTGTGAAAAAGCATAAGTGTGCACACTCTCTTATAACTGGGGATGTAGCTGTGTTCAGATCTAAGCAATCACATTCAAACTCATGTAAAATAGGAGTCAGTACACATCTGCCATCATTTAAAGTGCCTCTGATTAACCTCAAATAAAGTTCAGCTGTTCTAGTAGGTCTTTCCTGACATTTTCTTAGTTGCATCCTACAGCAAAAGCCATGGTGTGCAGAGAGCTTCCAACGCATCAGAGGGATCTCATTGTTAAAAGATATTGTTAAAAGGTATCAGTCAGGAGAAGGGTACAAAAGAATTCCCAAGGCATTAGATATACCATGAAACACAGTGAAGATAGTTATCAACAAGTTGAGAAAATATGGCACAACAGTGACATTACCAAGAACTGGGCGTCCCTCCAAAATTGATGAAAAGATGACAAGAAAATTGTTCAGGGAGACTGCCAGAAGGCCTACAGCAACATTAAGGGAGCTGCAGGAATATCTGGCAAGTACTGGCTGTGTGGTACAGGTGACAACAATCTCCCATATTCTTCATATATCTGAGCTATGGGGTAGAGTGGCAAGATGGAAGCCTTTTCCTACCAAGAAAAACATCCAAGCCCAGCTAAATTTTGCAAAAACACATCCGAAGTCTCCCAAAAGCATGTGGGAAAATGTGTTACGGTCTGATGAATCCAATTTTGAAAAAAGACTGAGCAGTGTAATAAAATACTTTGTTAAAGCACCCTTTGATTTTATTACAGCACTCAGTCTTTTTGGGTATGAGTCTATCAGCATGGCACATCTTGACTTTGCAATATTTGTCCACTCTTCTTTTCAAAAACAATCAAAATCTGTCAGATTGCAAGGGCATCTCCTGTGCACAGCCCTCTTCAGATCACCCCACAGATTTTCAATCGGATTCAGGTCTGAGCTCAGGCTGGGCCACTTCAATAATCTTCTTCTGGTGAAGCCGTTCCTTTGTTGATTTGGATGTATGCTTTGGGCCGTTGTCATGCTGAAAGATGAAGTTCAGCTTCATGTTCAACTTTCTAGCAGAAGCCTGAAGGTTTTGTGCCAATATTGACTGGTATTTGGAAGTGTTCATAATTCCCTCTACCTTGACTATGGTCCCTGTTCCAGCTGAGGAAAAACCACCCAAAGCATGATGCTGCCACCTCCATACTTCACTGTGGGTATGGTGTTCTTTTGGTGATGTGCAGTGTTGTTTTTGCACCAAACATGTCCTTTGGAATTAAGAGTGTGCAAACTTATACAGTCATATTATTTTATGTTTTTATTTTTACTTCCCTCCACCTAAATATTTCAGTTTGCTATTCAACTGAGTTGTACAGTTTATACGTTCTTAGGTCATATTCAAGGTGGAAAAAGTTCTGAAATATTTATCTTTGTCTCATATTTCTACATCACAGAAACCTGACATTTTACCAGGGGTTAGTAGACTTTTTATATCCACTGTAGGATATAAGGTGAATATTAGGATGCAGCAATAGCTTGTTCACTTATCCCAATTGATTGGAGCAGCATGTAAGGGGTTCGTGTTTGGCTGGGTGTTGGTGCCAAAATTGTGCACGTCCCCACCCCGCTTCTTCATGGATAAGACAGCTACCCATCTAATGGTAGATGGAACCCTTCACCATATTGTGTCACACTACTGGCCGTAGGCCTGCTCACAACATTCCCAGCCATAGACCTCAATTTTTGAAACTAAAGAAATGCCCACACACAAAATTAATTTTCCACACTTTACTGTAACTCTACAAGATTTCTGTGACATCTAATACCACATTGACAGACTAACAGAATTCTTTGTGCATAATGCCACATACAAAAGTAGATTTTCTGTAGTTGTCATTTGGACGCAGAACACCAGCACATAATTTGTAAGCACCACAGAGTTGGGACCACTTTCCCCATGTATACTAAGTCCATCGCTGAGTATAATCAAGGTGCCCTTGTTAGTATAACAGTCCCAATGTCCCTTCCATGGCTCTAGCCAGCCACACATGCTCCCAGATGGTACATTTGTTCCCAGGTGTACTATTACTCACTTCAGAGGAATCTAGCCTGGCTGAAAAGACCTTTTACATCCTGCTCACACCTCGCAGAAGACCATAAAAAGAGTCAGGGTGACTAGAACTGTTCCTACTAGATGCTGAACCACCTCTCCTGGAGTTTCAGTCCTACAGAGGGCCCTTGGATAGTCGTCAACTACATCCAAATAACTCTGGGGTATTTGGCTCCCAATCCCCAATTACCACTTTCCCTATACCAGATTATGTTGGTGACAGAGCCATCTAGTGGCAAGCTGACTAACTGCTCCTGCTGAAAAGCAGACCCTATTTACATCCCGCAGCCAAGTGTGCTACAGTATACAAACTGCTCGGGATAAATGCCTATACAGCCCCCAAGGCATATGCTGCTATATTTAGATGTATAAAAATATATTAACAGTGAAAGATAAATACATGCACTCTACGATTGTTATTGGTGCAATGATTTTGTTGGGGAATTGCGGTAACCAATGATCCATACTTGCAATGTACTGTGTTAACATCAGATGAGTGTAAAGGAGTCTTGTCTAAATGGAGCCAGCTAACTGTGAAAATCCTACTAAGGAAACTTGAAGAGTTATGGTCTTGTATTACTCCGAAGATGGACTATATGCAATGGATACTGGTGACAACACTTATTAAATTTACCTCATATCAGGATTTTATACACCTACAGAGCCATGTTCACATGTTGTAGAGACTGGAACATTAAAGCTTATCAATCTCTTGCTGGGGTGGCAAATCATCTGAACCCAGAAAATGAAAAATGATTTCACTAGTATATCCAATGTGTCACAGTGTTTCTGATTACCAAGAGCTTTTTTTTTGATAGTGTAGTTTATGTTTATGCAGACAATAGGCCCACTATGCTAATATAAATTGTTAACATTTATTTGATAAATGACCGGAAAGCAGACGCTTTTAAATATTTTTAGGAAATGTGTTTCTGTGGAAGAAAGAATGTATTTAAATATATTTTTCTAAATATGTCTGTGTCTGTTCCTTCCTGTGTGAGATGCAATTATCGGTGGAGACCTTATAATACTCTGATCATTTAAATACAGTATATGCCCCCCCCCCCCCCCCAGTGAAATTGTAATATTGACATTTAGATCAATTATTTATGTGTTTATAGCAACAGCTCTTGGTCTCCAGTGTCTAGAATTTAAAGTGTATTTCCACTTTTGCAGTCCAAGTTAAGAAAAACCCACAATATGTTTGTTATGTGTTCGCATTCACAAAACATGCCTAAAACTATTTATTTGTTGCTTTTTAGATGTTTCTTAGGAGAAAGCTTTATGGACGACTGCAAGTATTTCTGAACAGTTTTACAGTGAGTGAGTTTGCCACAAAAGAGAGGCTTATGCCGTGTACACACGGGTGGACTTTTCGGCATCAAAGGTCCGACGATCTTTCCGCTGGACTTTCGATGGACTTTTGACGGACTTCTGACGGACTTTCGAACGAACGGACTTGCCTACACACGATCACACCAAAGTCCGACGGATTTGTACGTGATGATGTACACCGGACTAAAATAAGGAAGTTGACAGCCAGTAGCCAATAGCTGCCCTAGCGTCGGTTTTTGTCCGTTGGACTAGCATATAGACAAGCGGATTTTTCGACCGGACTCGAGTCCGTCGGAAAGATTTGAAACATGTTTCAAATCTAAAGTCCGTCTGATTTTCGCCCGAAAAAGTCCGCTGCAGGTCCGATGAAGCCCACGCACGGTCGGATTGTCCGACGGATTTGTCCCGTCGAAAAGTCCGCCCGTGTGTACACGGCATTAGGACAGGCTGAGTTTTCTATCATTAACATACAACGCAGAAGGCAAGCTTCTAATGGTGCATTCACACTTGCAAATGCACCTCTGTGATCAGTTGCAAGAACCCCAGTGGGGGTTCCCATGATTAGCTGTGAGTATGCACCCTTTTTTAAAGCAATAAGAGGCTGCCAGCTCTAGCAGCTAATTGTGCCCACTTGCATGTAATAGTGCATGCAGCGATCACATGCAAGTGACAGGCCCTGGACGCAGGCAGTCTGAGACCAGGGCCTATCAGTAGCAGGTAACCATGCTGGGGTTCACGCAGCAAATCGTAGACCGGGTGCATTTGCAAATGTGAATGAACCTTAAATCTTTAACCTTTTGTTAGGACAGACAGTGATCTAATCTAGTTTACAACTGACTGTGAGATCAGCCAGCATACTAGAGACAGGGTTAACTATGGCAAACACAGCTGCCTACCACCCTCATAAATAAAGAGAACTAAGAAGGAATTTTAGGTGCTGAAGTTATCAGAAAGGAGCATCGAAAATGGTAAGCAGCAATTTTAAAATATTTTTTTTTAATTATGCTATGTGAATGAAGACATTTAACAATTATAAAGTTGGTGTTATCCCAATTTGGCTGCAAAAGTGGAAATACACTTTCAAACACATTTCACGCCTCTGATCAGTTTGTCAGTGGGATTTTTTGCTTTGTGATTGCTTATGCTTTTGTACCATGCTCTCAGGTAAATCAGTAGGGACATCTGGTGGACAATTTTAAATTAACATTGTGTATCGTTTTTCTCTGTTTAGCCAAATTGCCTTTTGTTAATTAGCAGCAATGTTTTGTGAACGGTGCTTGAAAACATAGGGTGCCAATGTAATTTAGACTTTACAATGAGCTTTTTGCTGTTTGAAGCATAGTAACCCTAATGCAGGGTTTTGCTAAAATATGCCTATTTTAGTAATGTGCTAGTGCGTATAGAAAAATTCCCACCACACAAGGAAAAATAAATAGTAGTATAGTTGCTCTTCATGCATTAAAATTTAATGACCAAAATCTGCAAACGCATGTAAATGAATTCCTGTAGGAGTAATTAGTCAAGTTGCATTTGTGCTGATCACAACATGAGGTTATATTAGCTTCTTGCCAGGTATGCCATTAACCCAGCATAATGCTTTACTAAGAGCATTAGACCCTACCGCTGCATAAAATGATTTGAAAATGTCCTATTCCCACTCTCATCGGGGTACATCTCCCCCTCTATTTATTTCATGAACAGTGAAATACAAGTTAGAAGAAACATCAGGCTCATAGTTGGAAGGTGATGCTTTCAGCCCCTTAATAAACAATAGTTACCGTTGCTATTTTGAGACCCCTCAAACACAAATATGGAGGATGCTGTGAATTTATTTACAAGTCCTGATCCAAAAAGCACAAATCATTGAAGCTTAAAGTGTTACTAAACCCACAACAGTAAAATCAGTCTGTATATGCAGCATAGCATGCTGGTTATACTCACTGTGGAACTTAAGGGGTTAATCCTCTGCATTGTGTAAAAAGGCTTTTTGATCCCATATGCATAGATCCTCCCCTGCTGCACTGTCCAACTAACACACAGGCAGGGTAGCCAACCTGCACATGCTCAGTTGTGTCTTTTATGCTGGAGAGAACATTTCCTTGTTCTCAGACCTAGCCAGGTCACATGATATTGACATCACACATGTGGGCATGTATACAGGCTATAGTGGAAATCTACCTGGACACACAGTTCTGGACAAACTCTGCAGTTTATCATGTGACCGTGGTATACAGATCAGTCAAAAAGGTATATAGTGGCAGTATTTTAATGTAAAAAGAAGATTTATAAGCTGTGGGCACTGTGGGGTGGCTTAGTAACACTTTAAGAGGAACTTCACTCCTCTTTCCCACTTGCCTTGTCCATTGGATTGCCCTAAAAAAAAACATATACATATGCCCAGCAAATCCAGCTATCTTATCTTACGTCATCAGAGGGCCAGCTGTTCTTCCTGGCTCTTGCAGCTGTCGACGTAATGACATGGCATATGCGTAGTGCGCTGTACATTAACCGGCACATGCATAGTGTGGTAGAGGTTTCTTCAAAGGCTATGGTCAACTGGAGCTATGCCATTCTAACCTGGTTGAGAAGGAAAGAAGTTCTGGCTGTTTTTATTGCTTGTTTTTTCGTTTTGTTTTTTTTTTTAAATAGGTATCTGTAAGGTTCCATTCACACTAGAGCAATTTGTAGCTTGTAGCGCAAAGCTAAAAAACACTCAACAAGCAAAAACCTTTTGTTTTCAATAGCCCTTGTACGCATCCTGTCATTTGTAGCAAAACGCATGTCACTCAAAAAAGTACATGAGCTACTTTTCAGGCAGAATTGAGCAGTTTTGTCCCCATAGACTTCACTAGAAATGCCTGAAAAGAGCAACATGAGCTTTTTTCTAGCGTTTTTTTCAAGCGTTTTGTCATTAATTTTCTGCTCAAAAGCAGCTCTCTGCTCGTTTTTTAGCAGCACTCCATACCTTGTATTTGAAAATCTCCTGAAAAAATGCCTGTCAAAAGCTGCCAAAACGTGCAGTTCTGCTCCAAAAAACGCTTGAAAATGTGACGCTTAGGTATGAATGTAGCCTAAAGCTGGGTACACACTACAAGCAAATTTGAAGAAAAACAAGGAACTTTCAATTTTCGTATAGTGTGTACACAACTTTTGACATCCTACTCAGACTTTACAAACTAAAATTTCCGAAGGGACTAATTCCAAATTTTTTCTTGTATGTGAACAAAATGCACATGTTTCGTTTACTGTTTTTATACAAAAAAAATCAGATACGAAAGACTGTGCATGATCAGAAACAATAAACAACAATAATATACATTACAACATTTCTACGTCGAACAAAAAAAAGCTTTTTTCATTTGAGAATGTTCATATAATTAGTACCATCCTTGGGTTTGACTTGCTGTAAAACATCTAGGATCAATCGTTCGCCCAATTTTCTTATCACGTGTACTCTTAAGGCTTAAGGGCTCCTTCACACCATAAGTGCATGAAAACTGATGGAAAAAACACGCAGATTTAATTTGCAGAGGCATCAGTTTTTTTTTTTTCACCCTAATGTCTATAAAGAAAAGGCAAGGTTAAAGCAGACCAAGTCCATCCTGGTTAAAAGTCCCCCAGTCCTCAAAACCACTTTGCCTTTGAAGACCCATCTTTCAGTGCTTCTGGGAGGTACGGGTGATATTACCATTTCTCATCGCTGCCTGCTGGGATGGCTAGGGGATCAAAATCCTGTGATAATGCACTGCCTAGAGAACCCAGCATTTCCAGGATGTTGTGGTGATGCACAGTGATGTCACCTGGGCCTACTAAAAGGGTGGAAAGCAGAGGCAGAGGTAAGTATTTTTTTCATTGCATTTTGGAGGGGGTCTTTTGGTAGCTCTGACTTTGCATTTTAATGGAAAGTTTGCTTTAAGCATCAGCTCCACAAGTTGTCAAGGTCAATTAAATTGTATTTTATGGTTATTAAAGGGGTTTAAGCATACATACAATAAAATAATCCCCATGTATCTTGTGGTTAACACACATAGTGATGAATGATGAAATAAGAGATCAGAAACCCATTTTTAAAGCTTTATTGCTTTTTTCCTTGTCATATAGTATATGTTGCTGTGGTGTTAAACTCCATTGGAAATATTCTTGGCATTGTTGTGTTTCAGCACTGTGATCATTATCCTGCTGTTGTGTACATTTGTTAGCTCTTTCATTGTAGACTTGCAGAGAACATTATGTCAGTCAAAAGGAGATTATTGTTACCCTTACTCTTCAACAGTATATCACATTTCGGAGATCTAACAACAGTTCCATGTGATTCATAAATGGGTATTTGGCAATATCAAAGGACATGTCTAGACAATGTAAAATGATACCATTCTGTGCCACCTGTTGAATTGTGCAGTCTGTGAATTAGCCCATTACTGTTCATGCTGTTGTCATATATGTTTGTTCCTATTTCACATGTGTCATGTGTGCGATGTGGTTTATGTTCCTCAGTGTCTGAAGATTTCTCATCAGAGCCAGGATCCATGTCCCAGGATCCACCATACAAGCCAACCCTGCTACTACCCCCCAAAAAATCAACTGCTTTCCCTGTAGACCATGAGGACTGCCCTGTGAAACCGCTATCTTTCCACAAGCAGCCCCCTGCCCTGCCTCCTAAACCTATTTCCAGAATTGCCAATCATATAACAGGTAAGAAAGAGTAAATAAGCATTGTGTACCTCTTCCTTCTGTGTTCTATACCTTTATCACTTAGTTGTCTTACTAGAAATGTAAACACAACAAACCTCTTGACCTTGGGCCGCTTCTTCATCTACTGGTAATGACTTTTCTTTGGTGATCTTCCACAGAGAAGTGTCCCATGACTTGGTGTATCAGATTCAATGCCCCCCCCCCCATTAGATTACATATCTAAGTGGATTTTAAATCTTAATTGAGCCTGGCAGTTTAGATAAACATTGCCTTCTTATATCTCTGTCAGAGACTCCAGGAGTAAAGTCAGCCATAGACAGAGTGTATTTCTTTCCTGCAACCACGGGTTTGCTTGATTCCCACATCAACACAGACAGTGTCCCGTGGAGCTATTGTGTTCTCCTTGCAGGGAGACCAGGGGAGCCATCCCTGCTGGGAGAACACAAGGATTACTGCTAGCAGCTTTAATAGCCTCTAGCAGTAATCGCATGCAAAATCCAACAGGCTGGTTGTACCCAAGTTGATTGATCGATCAACTTGGATTCAATCAGCCTGCCCATGCATGTTTCAAGATTCGAACTGTCTATGGCTGGCTTAAGGTTCAATCTCCAATTCCCAACTCCACTAGCCCCCTCCAGGACAGGTGTTCCTACTCCTCTTATTATATCCTCTATAACATTAAAAAAGTGAAAGAAATCTCACAGTGACAGCGACATACAGTGAGAGGCATCAAGAATCACTAGGCGATTTGAAGGGTATGTAAACCCTGGTGACGGGCTTCTCTTTTTTTTTCCATTTTATGTAGCTGCTCCATGTATTAGCTCAGCACAGTGTTTTTCTGTTCTTTTCACTTTTTTCCATTTTAGTCTGTAAAATCTTCCATTTAATGCATCTAAAATAAGTTTAACAAGTCAAAAAAAATAGCTGTTGATCTTGCCAGACATCTTGCAAGCGCCCCCCCCCATATAATAGAGATTAAAAAATATGGAAGTGTTCTGTAGTACTGAGTGACAGCATTGGCCATCCATAGATACAGTACAGTGAGTAAGCATTTTCATCCTAGGACAGGAAGTGTGTTACTGGCAGGATCACGAAGTGAAAAAAAGAAAAAAAAATGTTACCACCACATCTAAGGACTGATGAGCTGCTCTATATAACATTTTGGTTCTTTGGCTTAGATACACTTTTACTCTCCACCAATTACCAGAAAAAAAGGATGACCAATTTAGGTGAAACAAACCTTTTAACATGTCATGTGCTGAGTACATTGTAAAAAAAGAAAGCTAGTCCAATATAAAGTACTGTATGATATTTTTGTCAACTGCTGTTTTCTTGTTCTTGTTTATGAAAGAGGAATATCACTGATTCATAGTATGCTGTTCAATCTCGAAGCAGAGTCACATGTACCATGAAACTGTATATCTATTCAACTCTCATTTAACTTCAGGTTTGCATTGCTTACACTCTATGTATTGTTGTAACTTGTTTTAGAACTATTCTGGATAGACCATTTATTCAGGGCACACTGTTTTATGCACCAGAGGTTTAATGTGGTTTATTATGTTTTTCTATTCAAATTTTCATACACCTCAGGGTACTTATAGATTTTATGCGGTGGACAGATGTGCAGACAGGTTCCCTGCACCCTTAGGCTTTACAGTCTGCTGATGTCTCCATAAACAGGAATGTCCACCTTGGCTGAACGTTCCTGTTCAAGTGAATAGAGAGTGGGAGGGGATGAGTGGCACAGGCAAATGCTGCCAACATCATTTATTTTAGGAGAACAAAATCAATCATTCAGCTACCTGCATAGGGCCCTTAGACATGAGAGTGTTGGCCATGGAAGCAAAAGACAGCCAAAACAGACAACTGTCACAGTTTAGTATTGTCTAATTGACTATTACACTCAGAGCTCATGCACACTGGCATTAAAAACACTCTGTTGAGATCTCTACAACGTGTAACTTTTTATGGATCTGAATGCAGCAATCTTGTATACGCTAAACAGAAGAACTCCACAGACATGTGTTTTTTTTATGCAGGATCTTTGCATAGATACCAGCATTTTATTATAGTGCCTTGAAAAAGTATTCACATTTTGTCATGTTACAACCAAAAATGTAAATGTATTTTATTGGGATTTTATGTGATAGACCAACACAAAGCGGCACATAATTGTGAAGTGGAAGGAAAATGATAAATAGTTTTCAAAAATTTTTACAAATAAATATCTTAAAAAATGTGGCGTGCATTTGTATTCAGCCTCCCTGTGTCAATACTTTGTAGAACCACCTTTTGCTGCAATTACAGCTGCGAGTTGTTTTGGGGATGTCTCTTCCAGCTTTGCACATCTAGAGAGTGACATTTTTGCCCATTCTTCTTTGCAAAATAGCTCAAGCTCTGTCAGATTGGTTGGAGAGCGTCTGTGAACAGCAATTTTCAAGCCTTGGCACAGATTCACAATTGGATTTAGATCTGGACTTTGACTGGGTCATTCTAACACATGAATATGCTTTGATCTAAACCATTCCATTGTAGCTCTGGCTGTATGTTTAGGGTCGTTGTCCTGCTGGAAGGTGAACCTCGCTCCAGTCTCAAGTCTTTTGCAGACTCTATCAGGTATTCTTTTAAGATTGCCCTGTATTTGGCTCCATCCATCTTCCCATCAACTCTGACCAGCCTCCCTGTTCCTGCTGAAGAAAAGCATCCCCACAACATGATGCTGCCACCACCATGTTTTACAGTGGGAATGGTGTGTTCAGGGTGATGTGCAGTGTTAGTTTTCTACCACACATAGTGTTTTGGTTTTAGGCCAAAAAGTTAAATTTTGGTCTCATCTGACCAGAGCACCTTCTTCCACATGTTTGCTGTGTCCTCCACATGGCTTCTCGCAAACTGCAAACTGACTATTTATGGATTTTTTTCAACAATAGCTTTCTTCTTGCCACTCTTCCATTAAGGCCAGATTTGTGGAGTGCACGACTAATAGTTGTCCTGTGAACAAATTCTACCACCTGAGCTGTGGATCTCTGCAGCTCCTCCAGAGTTACCATGGGCCTCTTGGCTGCTTCTCTGCTTAAAGCTCTCCTTGCCCGGCCTGTCAGTTTAGGTGGACAGCCATGTCTTATTAGGTTTACAGTTGTGCCATGCTCTGTCCATTTTCAGATGATGGATTGAACAGTGCTCCGTGAGATGTTCAAAGCTTGGGATATTCTTTTATAACCTAACTCTGCTTTAAACTTCTCTACAACTTTATCCCTGACCTGTCTGGTGTGTTCCTTGGCCTTCATGATGTTGTTTGTTCACTAAGGTTCTCTAACAAACCTCTGAGGGCTTCACAGAACATCTGTATTTATCCTGAGATTAAATTACACATAGGTGGACTCTATTTACTTTAGGTGACTTCTAAAGGCAATTGGTTCCACTAGATTTTAGTTAGGGGTATCAGAGTAAAGGGGGCTGAATACAAATGCACGCCACACTTTTCAGATATTTATTTGTAAGAAAGTTTGGAAAACCATTTATCATTTTCCTTCAACTTCACAATTATGTGCCACATGGTGTTGGTCTATCACATAAAATCCCAATAAAATAATTTTACATTTTTGGTTGTAACATGACAAAATGTGGAACATTTCAAGGGGTATGAATACTTTTTCAAGGCACTGTACGTATTTGGTTGTAACATGACAAAATGTGGAAAATTTCAAAGCGTATGAATACTTTTTCAAGGCACTGTATGCCAGTGTGCATGAGCCTCCATTCTATTTTCTTGTTAACTCATGCAGCAGCTATAGTTAGAAGAGGAAAAATGACTTGAGTGAGTTATTCTAATAAGCCGAAGATGGAAAGTAAATTGGATGAGGCTTTGGCATTTTTTCACGATTCTTCAAATTTTCATGACTATGTCTCCTATAAAATTTTCAGATTTTCCAATAGTGTAGCTGCAATGGCTGCAAAACCACAGCTGAGAGTTAAATTTACCTTATTTTATATTGATTTATAGTAAATGTATGGTTCTTGTTCTCTAGACTCCGGAGCACCTGTGAAATTGCCTTGTATGCCGGGGAAGATGTCTCCTCCACTACCTCCAAAGAAAGTTATGATATGCATGCCATTAGGAGGAGCAGATTACTCCCACTCCTATAGCAATCAGAAAAGCTCTCAGCATCATCACACTATCCTGCCATCCCAGCTAGCCGTCCACCAGCACCAACTTCAATATGGTAACCAGCACCTGTCAACTGGATCCAGCTCCGTGCCCATTCATCCATCAATACCTCCCGGATGTAGGGTGATAGAGGAGTTGAATAAGACACTTGCCATGACCATGCAGAGGTTAGAAAGGTAAAGACCTAACGTTTTCTATTATGTCTTGTACTTGACTTTAAGATAATAATCTCTATTGCAGTAGCACTGTTGAATATGGTATATTTTACTTTATTGTGTCAGCTCTGTGACTCAATGACAAACAAGAGTGCAAATATTTTGCATTTGAAAATCAGGATATATTAAATCGTAAGCCCATTCAGATCCCCTGTGCACTCTTCCAGACTGTAAATGTACTTTTTCATATGTCAAGGTCATGATGATTTGTTTTGCAGCATATTAGGATCCTGTGAAGTATAGACTGCTGGGAAAAACTACAACTGCATTTATTTAAAGCACATCTGTGGCTTAATATAAAAAGTAATACAGTAAAGAACGAAGGTAGTGGATGTAAAAATGCATTAGTGTTTTCTGTAAATGATTTAATCGTAATATCAAATTCTTCTATTTTATAACCCTCCTATAGCTGCCATATATAATATAGGAGCATAGGCGTGCGCAAGGGGTGTGCCAAGTGTGCCTGGGCACACCCTAATCACTGTCGATTCCTCTTAGTGCCCGGGCACCCCCTCCCCGCCCCACAGGTGCTGCTGACTTCCCTACTCTCCTCTCCCCAGCTGCTGCGGGGTATGTTTCAGGATATATAATATAGGAGCATAGGCGTGCGCAAGGGGTGTGCCAAGTGTGCCTGGGCCCACCCTAATCACTGTCCATTTCTCCTAGTGCCCAGGCACAGCCTCCCCGCCCCACAGGTGCTGCCGACTTCCCTACTCTCCTCTCCCCAGCTGCTGCGGGGTATGTTTCAGGATGGAGAGTGGGGGAAAGGGCGAGTAAATATGTCATATACCAGCACCTTCCTTTTCTAAATGCACACAGTGAACACACTCACTCACTGTGTTCGTTCATAACTGAAGCATAAACAAAACTGTGCTTACTATGCTTCAGTTTGCTTAGCACAGAGCACTTCCCATTCATTCACTGTCCTATGCAGCTGAGACCGCAGAAAAAGGTGTGGTTTGAGCTTTAGGGTGCACACACCTATGTATAGGAGGATATTAATGGTGTGGAAGGCAGGTTTGTATATGTAGGAGGGAGGTTTAATGACACCATTTCAAATACCCTAAAATCTTTATAATTAATAAAAAGAAAGAGAAAAGGTTTTGCCCACTTTTTCTACTAGATTTCTCTCCCCCCCCCCGCCCACCAAAAAAAAGATGTATTTTGAACATACTGCAGAGATCCGCTGCATAGTACCTTGAGTCTGTGGCAAGGCTGTGTTTGAGTATATAACAAGCAGTAAATAAGTTTTAATACTTTGTCTTCTGCAACTTTAACTGCCACAGCATCTGCTTTTTTCTCCCGACTGCCGACTTTCCTTTAGAAGTGATTCAGGCAGCTTTAAAGCTACCCTATCACTTCTACATGTAAGAGAAGGTGCTGCCCCCTCAACTGAACTTTGCTTTGCTGATCTCCCCTGGGTAGTATGAACTATGGGTTCAGAACTGTACAGTGGTTCTGGCTGGGTTACAAGTTCACACCAATGAAAACAGTCACACGTTTCATTATGGCGACACCTAATACTGCTAAAAACTGTAATTTGTTTTGCATTGGGCATTTTAGTTTTTTTGGGGGGGGGTTTTAGTATAAAGCTGTATAACAGACAAAATGAATTTGTGTTGTGAAGCCATAGGTCTGGACCAAGACCAGCACCTTGCATACCTGAAAATACAAGCAGGGCCCTGTGATTCTTCCCGTATTGAATTGTCTTGTAATTGTACTGTCTGCCCTAACATTGTAAAGCGCTGCGCAAACTGTTGGCACTATATAAATCCTGTATAACAATAATAATAATAATACAAAGATCAGATCTTCCTTGAGATCTGTGGTAGGAAACATGAAGGGCACGTGATGAAAGTGAGAGAAGAAACAGCATTTCTTGCCTTTGTAATGTAATAGGAGGTAGACATTGTATCTCTAAGGAATGCATGTTCCTGACTCTCTGCATGTCATAAACATCTGCAGACTTTACCTGATATCCAGGGGCAGTCATAGTTTGGGAAGTTTCTGGAAATGGGCCCTCTCATTAACCCCTTCATTGCCAGAGCCTTTTTTTTTTTTTTTCAGAATTGCCCTTTTTTTTTTTTTTTTTTGCTTGAAAACACACTTAAACCCTTGAAACATTATACATTTTCTGAAAGTAGAGGACCTAGAAAATAAATAGCAGTTGCATTTTTTATGTTGAACAAAATTTTATAAAATCTAAATTATCAGTAAAAATTTAAATCATATTC
Organism: Aquarana catesbeiana; assembly: GCF_042186555.1. NCBI lineage: Eukaryota > Metazoa > Chordata > Amphibia > Anura > Ranidae > Aquarana > Aquarana catesbeiana. The sequence continues at coordinate 393,149,293 of NC_133328.1, forward strand.
ATTTTCGTGCACACAAACACAATATAATATTTATGGTAAAATTACACATTGGGTTATGTGAAATAGAAGATAGCTAATATGTTAAGTCTCAAAACTGTGTGTGCCTGAGAAATGGCAAAAAAAACAACAGTACCTAAAAGTGCCCATAGGCAACCTTTTAAAAGTCTGCATCTTTGATATTTTTCTCAGGCTCAAAGATGAAACCTCATGTTTCTGTTTAGACCCCTGATAGTTCCCAAAGAGTACTATCACCTGGGTATTTGTCAAAATGACAGTATCTGTGAAAAGCCTCACCCACCCCACCTTCCCAGACCAATAATACCTTTTCAGCGATCTCCTGCTGCTCTTTGCTTAGTATGAGCAGGCAGGTGACACCTCCCTGTGTCCATTCCGCGTTTGAATGGACACAGGGAGCTGTGACTCGGCTCGGGTGCCCCCATAGCAAGCTGCTTGCTGTGGGGGGCACTCAACAGGAGGGAGGGGCCAGGAGCACAGAAGAGGGACCCGAGAAGAGGAGAATCTGGGCTGCTCTGTGCAAATCCACTGCAACAGAGCAGGTAAGTATAACATGTTTGTTATTTTTATGTAAAAATAAAAAGACTTTACAATCACTTTAACATATTTCTTTTAGATTTAGCAATCGTTTAGATGTTTTATTGTGTTCGTGTGCACTATTTATAATTTGGGTGTATTTCCGTTGAAAATATAATTTTGCTAAACATTTGTGTGACAAATAATATATTGGACATACAAAATCATTAGCAACATCTTTTAATTCTACAGGACAAGTCTATAATCTTCTTTATGTTTTCTTTCTTTATATTCAAAAGACTAAAGAGAAACCTTTTTTTAATTGAGCAGATATAACATATTGAATATGAATATTTCATATTTAATAATTTTGAACAAAATTGAGCTTAAAGTAAGTCTCAGATAACAGCTATTGTCTTGTTGAGCTAAATAGAACTAAGACAGCAATGTTTTAACTAATGGATTAACACAGCCTGCTAGAAACCATAAAGACAAGGGTGGTTTATTTTATTATTCTTTGCAAACATTATGATAAACACTCTGTATTAAATGTTTATTTCTAAAAAAAAATATTTTAGATAAATAAATACAGAAGTATTACAAAACAATTGTTTATAAACTTGTGCAAAATCAAGTTTAGCGTTGCTTGCCTGCCAGCCGCTGTTATTATACTGCGGCAGGTTGGCACATTCCTGCGAGCCGTCGTAGCTGTACATCAGCCCTTTTAAACAGCTACAGCAGGCACGCGCGCTCCCGTTGCATGGCTGGGGAACCGATGTGCGTGGCTGGCGGTCGCGATGACACGAGAGCCAGAACAGGGACGTGTGTGTGTAAACACACACATCCCTGTTCTGTCAGGGGACAAAAGACAGATTGTGTGTTCCTACTAAGTAGGAACAACAATATGTCTCCTCGCCCAGTCAGTCACATCCCCATACAGTTAGAAACACTCCCTAGGACACACATTTATTGCCCCTTGATTGCCCCCTAGTGTTAACCACTTCCCTGCCAGTGACATTTGCACAGTAACCAGTGGCTATTTATAGCTGTATAAATGTCACTGGTCCCATAATAGTGTCAAAAGTGTCTAATCTGTCAGCCGCAATGTTGCAGTCACGATTAAAATCGCAGATCACCGCCATTACTAGTAAAAAAAAATAATAATAAAAATGCCATAAATCTATCCCCTTTTTTGTAGACGCTATAACTTTTGCGCAAACCAATCAATATACACTTATTTACCAAAAAGATGTAGAAGAATACATATCGGCCTAAACTAAGGAAGACATTTTTTTATTTACATTTTTTTGGGGGATATTTATTATAGCAAAATGTATAAAATATTTTTATTTTTTCAAAATTGTCACTCTTTTTTTGTTTATAGCGCAAAAAATAAAAAACGCAGAGGTGATCAAATAAATGATCAAATAAAAGAAAGCTCTATTTGTGGGGAAAAAAAGGACATCGATTTTGTTTGGGTACAACGTCGCACGACCGCGCAATTGTCAGTTAGCGATGCAGTGCAGTATTGCAAAAAATGGTCTGGTCATTAAGTGGGAAATTCTTCCGGTCCTTTGTGGTTAAAGTGAACATATGTTATGATTATGTACAGTAAACTATTTTAAATATTCTGAACAATCAGTAAAAACACTTTAAAACAAGCATCATTTACCTCTGTAGCTATAAGCATTGTGGAGAAATTTGTTTTCAAAATTCACAACAGATGCCATGGAATCTTTTTTCTTCCTATTACTTTATATTGAAGTGGAACTTTGGCAGGCTATCAACCTTCTAATATCAACACACAGCACGAACCTGGCTTTAGAGAACTTGTAGTAATCTTTAAGAATGAATTATTTCCCATTGCAAGCAGCTAGAGACAGAGAGAGAGCTTGTTTTAAAGCTATTTTACTGCTTGTTAAAAAAATGTATATTATTTCATGGCCATAATGTGGGCACAGGTTCACTTTAAGTGCACAATTTATAGTCCATCGTCAAGATCTAATTTTAAGATCCCTGGGATAAAACCACTATACATAAGTATGTGATGATAAAATGTATCTTACACTCATGCCATATTCTATACACCCTGAGTACTCAAAAAGGCATAACAAGGCCCAGTATGCAGACGTAGTTAATAATCCGCAGTATCTGTCTGAAATAAAACAAAACTGGAGTATGACGTTTTCAAGACGTTAAACCTTATACATCTATGTCCTAACAAAAAAGTTGTAGGTTTATAACATGGGAACATTCAACCGTACAGATGTTTATACAAAAGTTCCTAAAGCTTGAGATGTCTGGTACTGTATTTACATTGTATATACCACTCAGTACACATAATTAGGATATCAGTCTGGAATTACTATCAACATAAATGTTCTAACATAAAAATATACAGTTGTGATACCATGTAAATTGAGATTTACATCTCACAGAATTCAATAGAATATTGTTTAAGGCTCACTGTCAAGTATGTTTTTGCTCTTTCAAAGCTCATACACTCACAGGTCACTTTATTAGGTACACCTGTTCAGCTGCTTGGTAACACAAATTGCTAATCAGCCAATCACATGGCAGCAACTCAATGCATTTAGGCATACAGACGTGGTGAAGACGACTTGCTGAAATTCAAACTGAGAATTGGAATGAGGAAGAAAGGAGATACTTTGAACATGGCATGGTTGTTGGTGCCAGATGGCCTGGTCTGAGTATTTCAAAAACTGCTGATCTACCAGGATTTTCACACACAGCCATCTCTAGCTGGTTCAAAAAAAGAGAAAATATCCAGTGAGCGGCAGTTGTGTGGATGAAAATGCCTTGTTGATGTCAGAGGTCAGAGGAGAACGGGCAGACTAGTTTGAGATGATAGAAAGGCAACAGTAACTCGAATAACCACTTGTTACAACCAAGGTATGCAGAATACCATCTCTGATGCACAACACATCAAACCTTGAAGCAGATGGGCTACAGCAGCAGAAGACAATACCGGGTGCCACTCTTGTCAGCTAAGAACATGAAACTGAGGTTACAATTCTCACAGGCTTACCAAAATTTAATAATAGAAGATTGGAAAAACGTTGCCTGCTCTGATGAGTCTTGATTTCAGCTGCGACATTCAGATGGTGGGGTCAGAATTTGGATTAAACAGCATAAAAGTATGAATCTATCCTGCCTTTTATTAATACTTCAGGCTGGTGGTGGCTTAATGGTGGTGTGGGGGATATTTTTTGGCACGCTTTGGGCCCCTTAGTACCAATTAAGCATTGTTTAAACGCCACGCCCTACCCGAATATTGTTGCTGACCATGTCCATCCCTTAATGCTTACAGTGTACCCATCTTCTGGTGGCTACTTCCAGCAGGATAATGCACCATGTCACAAAGCCCAAATCATTACAAACTGGTTTCTTGAACATGACAATGAGATCCCTGTACTCCAATGGCCTCCACAGTCACAAGATCTCAATTCAATAGGGCACCTTTGTGGATGTGGTGGAATGGGAGATTTGCATCATGGATGTGCAGCCGACAAATCTGCGGCAACTGCGTGATGCTATCATGTTAATATGGACCAAAATCTCTGAGGAATGTTTCTAACACCTTGTTGAATCTATGCCATGAAGAATTAAGGTTCTGAAGGCAAAAAGGGGTCCAACTGGGTACTAGCAAGGTGTACCTAATAAAGTGGCTGGTGAGTATATTTCTGCTGCTAATATTGAATGAGAGTGGTTTGGGTTCCTTGGCTTCTCATTTCCTATCATGTGGTCTAAGTACAGGTAAACTGCTAAGGGTTTAGGAGGTGCTGCTGGACACAATTGTATCACAGGCTTGGGGTGCAGCTACATAGCCTGAACCCATGGTAGTTCTCCTTCAACCATGGGCCCCAGAATACATCCACATTTCTTATTATAAACAGTTCTATAGCTGGTAGCTTTGCTAAAAGACCGATGAAGATTGTTTTCTTTGTGGAAAGGTCGAGAGCTGACTTGTGTAACAAGGCACTTTATGTTATCATTTTCCATCATAGGCACTCCACTGCGGTTCCTGCAGATTTCTATAAGAGTCTGGGGGGTGATGGAGTTGTGAATTATGAAGCAATCAGCCGGCCTTCTATTTGAAGCTTAGCCAGTGTGTTACACTGATGAATCAGATATGATTGGATGATTGGAGATTGTGTCAGCACTTCTTATATAAAAGCCTTTGGTATATATTGCTGACCAGTTATCATATTCTCTGCCATAGCGCGCCTTGCTGCACTATTTCTAGAAACAAAAATTCAGCTAAATCTACTCTTCCATTTAGTTGTGATGTCACCATAGAAGAAATATAGAAGATGCATTGAAAACAAGACCAGCTTGTCTACAAATTGCTGGGTTTTTTTTGGTAAAAGTCAATAAATATATTATACTTATTGTCTTAAATCTATGACCACTGACAGGTTAAGTGAATAAAATGTATTATCTTGTTACAATGGCATCTGAAAGTCAGTGGAATTTATTAAGCAGGAAGTAAACATGTTGTCCCTGAAGATGACTTGTTGAAAGCAAAAGAATGGGCATTACAGTTTGTTGTGTTTGGGGATGAGCAGCTGCAGACTGTTCAGGGTGCCTATGCCAGCCAAAAGCACCTACCATGGGCACAGGATCATCAGAACTGGACCAGGCAATGAAAGAAGGTGAATAAAATCAGAGCTGTGCTTGTACCATATAAGACATTTGTTAAATATAAACCAGTGACAGAAATAAAGTCCACGTGAGATAAGAAAAGTGGGTGAGAAAATCTTCTTTTGAAGTTCATTTTCAGAAATCCAGCAGCACGCTCAATAACCACTGCAGTGTGAAACCTCCACCTCTATTATAGGGAGCGCTTACCGGATATTGTGGACCTTCTATCTCTAGAAAGGTCACATAGACAATGATCCGAGTCACCAAAGGATGAGCTGCCCTATAGTAACATCAGAAGGACCCCTTTGGTGACTCGGATCATTGTCTATGTGACCTTTGATGATTCTGATCATTGCCTATGTGACCGTTCTAGAGATAGAAGGTCCATAATATCCAGTAAGCGCTCCCTATACTAGAGGTGGAGGTTTCGCACTTCAGTGGTTATTGTCGTGTGGTGCTGGATTTCTTGGAATTAACTTCTAAAGAAGATTTTCTCATCCCCTTTTCTTATCTCACGTGGACTTTATTTCTGTCACTGGTTTATATTTAACAAATGTCTTATATGGTACAAGCACAGCTCTGATTTTATTTACTTTGTATGCACTATGTTTATATCACATGATTGAGTTGCAGCTCAGCGTAAGATTAATATAATTGTGTGTTTAATAATTTGGCATTAGTGCAGTTTTTGTACACTTATACAATGGAAGAAGGTGGCTTGGTCTGATGAATCATGTTTTCTTTTACATCATGTGGATGGCTGGATGCAAGTGCATCGGCCTACCTGGGAAGGAGTTGGCACTAGTATGCAGTGTGGGAAGAAGGCAAGCCGGAGGAGGCAGGGTGATGGTTTTGACAATGTTCTGCTGGGAAACCTTGGGTTCTGACATTCAAGTGGATGTTACTTCGACACGTACCACCTACCTTAACATTGCTGGTGGTCAACTACACCCCTTCATGGAAACAGTATTCCTTGATGGCAGTGGCCTCTTTTAGCAGGATAATGTGCCATGCCACACTGCAAAAATGGTTCAAGAATGGTTTGAGGAATGCAACAACAAGTTAGATGTGTTGACTTGCCCTCCAAATTCTCCAGATCTCAATCTGTTTGAGCATCTGTGGTATGTGCTGGAAAAAGAAGTCCGATTCATGGAGGCCCCATCTCACAACTTACAAGACTTAAATGATCTGCTACTGAAGGCTTGGTGCCAGATACCACAGTATACCTTCAGAGGTCTAGTGGCATCCCTGCCTCAACCGGTCAGGGCAGTTTTGGCAGCAAATATTAGATGGGTGGTCATAAAGCTATCATGTATATATTTGTCGTCATTTATCAAAACATATTAAAAAATTAAGTCTGTGTTATCCAGTCACCAATCACATTCCTTCTTTTGTACAAAGTTCTAATCTGATTGGTGCTTGTCGGCAGCACATACAATGTAAAAGTGTTCTAGTTAGATGCTCTGCTATCTATAGTTCTTACTAGATGGGAAACATGGAACAGAGACTTAGTTTGCTACCAACAATAAGAACATGCCTTCATTCTGTCAATTTATTCATGAGGCCATGGCAAGGGTAATAGTGGGCTCATTATTTGCCTACAATGTGGCAGTGATGATGTGAAGGACACTATCGTGAAAGCTGTTCATTTTATAGATATCACAGTATGCGTTGTATGCTTTGATGCTCTTTTGAAAACCACAATAATACATAGTGAACCAGATGCACATCACAGTGCAGTTATCCCTGGGTTATAAATGGAAACTTTCCATCTCATTTATCTTATCTACATGGCACAAATGTACTACTGTCTCAGATGGCACAAACCTATAATAGTGGGTCTGTCTAGTTTCCTTGTTGCCAATGGAGCAGAGCCAGGAATGAGTGCAATTTTCAGCAATAACAGGCTAAAGATTACTGCTGTGATTTTCAAATATGTAAACATATATGAGTAGTCTGACTCACTTTGGATTCATCTGCATTCATTTTTTAATGTCCAGGCAGAATATTTGGCAGCATTGCTGGCATTTTGCTTTATTAAGCAATTATGGCATTACTGCAAACACAGAATACTTCCTTGTGAGAGCCAAGTGTTTACAGCCAGCTGGGATTGGGTATATCATCTGAGCTGTGACACATTGCAGGTACTTACTATCATCCAGTCCCTCCTAGAATGGAGATACATTATTTTGTTTCGTTTAAAATGCACTGTGCTGATAAAAGTATACTTCATCACATACTCTGATGGTGGAAATATACCAAGTAATGATGTAGAGAACTGTTAAAATGTATGTAAAGGGAAAACATTTTTTCGTTTTGGATAGTGTTGAAGAGTTAGACCCACTGACAAGGTTTTTTGAAGTTTTTTTCCATGCTGGGGTGATTCACCCCTTTATTTGTCCTGGTGACCGTTTTCACTAAAACAGAAAGTAGGGGAATTCCTAAACCTTAGAGCTGTCTAAGAGCAAAAACTAAGGAAATCTTCCTTTGAGGTCAAATGTTCTGGTGACAACTGTTGAAGATGGGAACTCTCCTCACATTTGGGAGATTTCCTTTCCTCTCCTGTTGTATCTCAAGGAGTGGGAGTGATAGGAAATCTACTCAGCATGGCACAGATCTCAACAAATAACCTAATATGGGTTTTCAATGACCCTACCCTGCTCTATACAGAAAAATAAATGTTTGGGCTATAAGTACACTTTAAATGCTGCAAAATAACAGTTCAGTGTGGTCTACAAGAGAAGAACAAAAAGTCCGGATGGCCGCACTCCAATGAATATTGAATCCTTTGTTAATGTAAATCCATACAGCAATGATAAAACCACTAACGTGTTTCACACCGTCAAGGCAGGTGCTTGACGGTGTGAATAAGGGCTATAAATAAGCGTCTGCCTTGACGGTGTGAAACGCGTTAGTGGTTTTATCCCTGCTGTATGGATTTACATAAATAAAGAAATCATTATTTATTGGAGTGCGGGCATCCGGAATTTTTGTTCTTCTCTTGCATACGGTTGCATATTAAGCTGCACCCACACCTTAAGAGGGAGGAGATTTTTGGAAAGTGACACCTGGAGCGGGTTCTCCTTTTTTTCAGTGTGGTCTAATCCCTTGACCATCAAGTTTGCACTCCCCCTACCATTTTTTTATATCAGCCTCACAAGTAGGTGCACAAAAAAAAGAATCAGTCTATTGAAATGTCAGTGTCACGGTCCAGAGTCAGGCTCGGAGGCCAGTAGCTATAGCAGTGGAGCAGCACCCACCAACAAGCAGGACGGGTATACACGCAGGTCACCTTGGGTAATGACACGGGTTCACCGAGGTGCGGGGTCTAAGTACTAACTGATATTAACCAGAGCTCCTGATGGTGGAGATGGGCTTTGCTGCGTGTTAGTACCAGGTCATGGTCATCAGGATTTCCCCACCAGGAGGTGAGCAAGCTGGGGTCCAGTAGCAGATATAGCAGGTAGGGATCAAACAGTAGCATAGTCAAGGAACAAGCCGGTAACGAATGGTAGTGAAAATACGGGCAGCAACAGGGGAGACAAAAGCTCAATCATCTGGCAAACAGGAAGTGCAGAGCTAAAGCTTTAATCAGGGAGTTCATGGGAGGAGTAACGAGTTCAAAGTTCAAGACAAACAAGATTCAAGGCAGGATCATTCAAGGAATTGTCCAGGGAGTCATCCAGCATTCCAAGTGGCTCTGCAAGCCACCTACCAGACACAGCAGAGGTCCCAGGTTGAAGTCCAGGCCCTGACAATCAGCCCAGTTGTGCCTTAGGATAGGCACTGATTTTTCTTTGATGCAGTTGAGTAACCCATACAAGTTTGGTATCACTGGCTGTGATTGACAGCAGCGGGAGCCAATGGCTCCTGATGCTTCATCTCAGCCAAACAGAAGGGAGAGACTGCGCATTGTGGGATCGTATTGGGCTTAGGAATATATTAAGGGGAGCTGAGTGGGGAGCTGCACACTTAACTTTTTTTTACCTTCATGCATCGAATGCATGAAGGTAAAAAACCTTCAGCCTTTACAACCACTTTAACTCTTGTAATTAGCAATAAAGTTCTGTACACTATCATCTACACCAGTGGTCGCCAAACCAGTTGTCTCTACACCAGTGGTCTTCCGGAGGCTAGATGTGGCCTTTGCTTGCTTTTATTTAGCCCTTGGATCACTATTTCATCCATTAATACCAACCATGTAAATTTTTCCCACTTACTTTGGGAACCTTTTCTACTCCCAATGGCCATAGTTTGGCCCCCTAAAAGTCTGAAAGACAGTCAAGTGGCCCTTTCTTTAGAACGTTTGGAGACCTCTGATCTGAACCATTAACCACCTCATGATTGGCCCTTGTCACTGTGTACCCATGCTGTTTGAGGTCGTTATCAAAGTGTTTTTAACATGTAATTGTGCTATTTCAAAATAAATGGTGTTGCTTCTGATTCTACCAACTCCAGCGCCCTACTTGTGTTTTCTTAAGCAACTAACAATAGATTATTTTTTAGGCTGCTTAAGCCCCTCCACAGTGTATCAGTCTGCTAGTACAATAGTTTTAAATATATAGTGAGCACACCACAAAAAATTCTTTAGCAATAAAGTCATATTAGGCATATGCATACAATTATACAATAGGTACAAATATAAGTACAGTATATTGTATCACATAAAGCATAATACAGCATAGGTATTCGCTCCACTGTTAAATCCAACCAACAACAATACATGCATGTATGTAGGTAAAATGAGCACCACTTACAGTGCCTTGAAAAAGTATTCATACCCCTTGAAATTTCCCACATTTTGTCTTGTTACCATCAAAAATTCAAAAATCTAAATGTATTTTATTGGAATTTTGTTGGTTGAAATTAACAGTGAAAGTGAATACCTATGATGCATTATGCTTGATGTCATACTTGGATATTTGTTCTTTGTGCTTTTAACTCTTCCCAACTTTATCCAAAATGAAGAAAAAGTATGGGCTTTAGATATACTTTTATTATCTGAAGAGAGTCACCAAGGTGGAAGATTTGGCATAGTATATAAGGCATCTTGAGAGGATTTTTGGCAAGTTGCTTATGGTAACTTTTGGACATGAGATTATGGAAGTAATTAAGCTTTAAGTCGCTAGTTCCATCTTTGATTCAAAGAACTTATAAATGGGAACAACACTTCCTCATTTACAAGCAATTGGATTTGTGTCCTACCTCTTATTTGAGCATTTGCACATTGTAGTTTTATTTTATCTCTGCTCAAAAGAGATGTATCTTGTCAGTACTAACTGAAAGCTTTACCTCTTGGATACATTTGGGAACCCGCTAGTTCATGTTGTACAAGCAGTGAAGGGAAACTGCTACATAAAACAAGATTGTTTACTGTAACAATATATATCAATGGCTCCTAAAGAAGTGAACTAGATCCAGGAAACGCATCGAGCCTTAGGATCATCAATCTTGGACATGATATACTGTATTGTCAAATCGTTTTAATAGTTGTGTATTGTGATAATATCTTTTATATGTAAGGATGATGCTTTTGCATGTTGTGCCTTAAGAGACCTATTTGTGTGCTATTGCTGATGAGAGGCGGATCCTCACTTATAGCGAACTCTGTTGGAAGAAGGTGTTTTGAGGTTAAGGTGTAGTCCATCCCTTGATCTGCTAATGAGAGGAGAATCCTTTGGATCAATTGGTGTTGTACTTGAGGCACAGTTACTTAAAGATCTGGTGAGTTCAATATCCACAGGGAGCAGTGTTCCACGAGGTGTGGTGATAGGATTCAAGGAACAGACCTGGATCATCAGCAACCTTATTCAATCCACCGTTGATTAATTTATGGCTCACCGGGTATATGTGTTTAAAGACTCTTATAAGGACATTTTATATGGATTGTGTAGCGCTGCTAATGCTTGCATTTCTTTGGAAGTCTAAGTATACAATTATAAAAAGGTGCAGTATAGTCAGAGTTATTTTTATTATTATTATTATTATACAGGATTTATATAGCGCCAACAGTTTGCGTATCGCTTTACAACATGAGGGCAGACAGTATAATTACAATACAGAGTTAGAATTGTATATGTAACATATCTGGAGCAGTTATCTGGTGTATTTTTTTAAAACTGTAATAATTGTGTAAAAAAACAAACAAAAAAAAAACAACAGTATCGGATAGCAAACTTTTATTTTTTTAGCCTTAGGCCGGCCATGGACGGAGTTCATTTCTTTCCTGCAACCACAGACAGTGTTGACAGGGGAATCCCTCCCGTAGAGCCATTGTGTTCTCCCAGCGAGGGGGGGGGGGGGCTCAGGGGAAGCCGTCCCTGCTGGGAGAACACAGTGATTATTGCTAGCAGCTATAACAGCCCCTGGCAATAATCGCATGTAAAATCCAGCAGGCTGGTTATGCCCAAGTTGATAGATCAATACAACTTGGGTACATTCAGCCTGCCATACATGGTTCAAATCTCATCCGGTTCCTGCTGAACGGGCCAAGATTCAAACCGTCTATGGCCAGGTTTGCTTTCTACCATATTTATTCAAAAAAGGTCACAAACCTTGATCAAAAAAACAGTATACCAGTATACTATAGATTCCTGAGAAAACCTACATTTTTATACCTATACCCATAAAGTTGCCCCATTGAAAAAAATGGCTGTTTTTATGTATCAATATACCCTACAATATTACAGATATTGGAACAAAGTAATAGTAGTCCTTTTATCTTCATAGCTCGGGTTTGCATGGAGGTGATGGCATGTCAAAAGCAGGGCTCAGTGGATATTCTGACATGAGACAAGTGCCAACCGTTGTTATTGAATGTGAAGATGACAAGGAAAACGTGCCTCATGAATCAAACTATGATGACTCCTGCCTCTACTCCAGAGATGATGAAGATGATACAGATGAAGATACAGATGACGATGATGATGATGATAGCTCATTATACACAAGTATGTCTTTGACAATTTTTTTTCCCACAATATTAGTTTATACAGTAAACAAGGACCCCAAGGGAACCCAAACATTTGGACAAAATCTCAACTGAAAGCTGAACTCAAGGCAGGCAGCTAAATGTACAGATGAAATACATATAAGAGAAATGTTTTACCTGTCAAAGGATTTGTATTTCTGTCTATCCAGTATGCCTATCCTGTCTGAGATATACACAGCTCTTCCACACAGCACAGTCCTATCTTGCAGGGTAGTAGAACTGATTTTTCTTTGATGCAGTTGAGTAACACATACACATCTTGTCCTTCCCCTAGTCTGCGAATAGACAATGAAAGGAGAAGACTGATGAGCTCTTCTCTCTGTCACTCTGCTCCCTACTTCTATCAGCATGTTATTTGCTTGCACATTAGCATTGCAGCACAACTGATTGGCTTCTTGTGCCAATTCTTAACCTGCCAGTCTGAGCTCTTTCGTATAGGGGATTGCAAGAGGCTGAGGCAGGGACGTGGGAGCAAAGCATACACATACACATAGGTTGAACTGGAGGGTCCTATGTCTTTATTTAACCTTACCCACTATGTAACTATAATTATCTATCCTATAGTTTTTATATGTTTTTATTAGAGAAGCATACAGAAAGTAAAATGGTGTTCGGTTTCCTCCTTAGTTTCAGGTTGAAATTGAGATATAATCATCAAAATATTAATAGAGAGTAAGCATGGGTTGTTTACTTGTAAATCATTTTTTGGTAGCTGAAATCTACATTCTTACTTAGAGAAGTCCGGGCTCTAAACATATTATTTCAAAAATTGCCTTTTTAAGATGGCATCTGGGTTCCATAGCAATGGTAAGCAGCAGTCGTGGCAAAGTTGTCATAAGGAATGGGCCATATTCCCTATGCATTCTTATATTGTTGGAACATACATTCCCACGCATGCACACTGTCATCAGAGGTATGGGGATATGAACCTGCACCTGCACGGGAATGACCAATCTCAACCCTGTATTGGTGAGCTCATATAGTAGAGAGTGTAAATGCAATGTTGAAGGAGCCACCCATGTGCAATGTTTTTGGGCTCCGCGCAAAGAAATTTGTTGCTAGTAAGATGTGGCAATTCTCTGTCCATGCACGGTAGCAATATCAGAGAACAGACTCTACTGCACATGAGCGAATAGCCACAACCATCTTACTAGTGACATTTTATTTTCCCTCTGCCATTCAGAATTGCAGTTCTTAGTTGCCTTACCTATATGAAGAACAAGGTTGAAAACCATGTCTCTACCAGCTGAGTTGAGATGTTTGATAGCTAGAGTATGTCTTAGTAATATAGTAATATATAATAATAATAATAATAATAATATAAAAATATAATGATACAGAAATATATAGAGAATATATCAGCATGTAGCAACAACAATCAAATCAGCTCAACCAATATATAACCAAAATATAAAATAAAAACTTATGAAATACAATCGTTGGTTGTCAGCTAGCAAACACACAGAGTTATTTCACCACACTTTTTATCAGAATGTAAACTCAATATGTCAGCATGTGCAGAAATGACCTTCCCCTCTTTACCTGTCTGCTGTAAATGGTACACATATATACCCCCCATTTTATGCTCTTATGCTCCCCTTCTCACTACTGCACATGCATGCACCCCTCTCTCCCACTATCAAAACTGAGCCTGTGCCCCCCCCCCATCCCAATGTGACCACTGTAGTTGATCCCTCACCCTCCCCACCATGCCTACATACCCTCCCACTGCCTTCTCTTCACACCCACTCCCCTTGCACTCACATCCCATACCCTCGATATTTCTACTGTGCCTGCATTAAGCCCTCTTTCACCACCGCGCCTCCACCCTCCTCTCACCTCCATGTCTGTGCAACCTTCTCCCTGCTTTTACTACCACACCACGGCTCCTGGCCACCATCTTCTGCCTTGAACGCACCACAGTGCTTGTGCATACCACCCCATGGCTCTCTCTGCTGTACCTTTACACTCCCTCAGCACTGCACCTGACCACATATTCCTTCCTTTAATCACCCCTGCTTCTAACTTCCCCTTGACCACATGTGCATGCTGCCCTGCCATTGCTACTGTGCCTGACTCCCATCACCCCTCACCACTGTGCCTGCTCTTAGCACCTTCCCCTCCCCAAACTTTTCAGTTCTAAAATGGGCACACTTGCCGATTTATAGATGGTGTCGGGGGTTCTGCAAAAGTTCTGTAGCAATGGTGGGTGGTCATGCGTCATTAGGATGCACGTAGATATGCAAAATGTTGTTTAAACCACTCCCACAGATGCAAGAACATATCCCTACACATGCACAGTACTGTATCCCAATATCATGAGCATTGTCTAACAAAAACAGTGGAAGTGCGGGACCATATTTTACTTCTGCGCTCCTGAAAGTCTGCCATCAGTATGACAGTGAGATCCCGTGCGTGTGATCAATCTATAATACTGCGAATGTACGGGATCTCTCCGCTATATTGTGATGTCAGAAATATAGTGATGAGACCCTGTGCACGTGAATTTTGCAATCAATCTGTACTACCACTACATCGCATATGCGGGATCTCACCACTTAATTTCTGACATCACAGAATGGCAGTGAAATCCCATGAATGTGCAGTATTGGCAGTATAGACGGGTTACTACCATGCCGCATGGGATCCTGCAACCATAATGATGGCATCCTTCCAGAAGCATGGGAATTAAACATCATTAATCCACTTAAACCCAAAGCCCATCAGCACAGGCCCTTACAGTGTGAAGACCACACATTTAAATAGTAAAATTGCACTTACATAAAGCCAGCAAAGAATGCGATCCCATACATTAAGTATCCCTGCCACTTTCAGGTTCTCCGCAATGTCTATTATCACATCCTTCTAACGCATTTTGTCACAAGGACTTCCCAGCAATACCAATATTGAACAGCTGAAAAGCATGTACAAAAAATAAACAATTAAATGCCCCAAAAAATTATCCAAATATTGTGTGTAAAAACACACTACAAGTACTTAAAAACCCCATATTTGCAATTGCGGTGTTGAAAGAATAATGAAATGTGCAACATTGTCTTTACTGTGCTGTTACATTGGGGATTACAACTATTTAGCTATTATTCATTCTATTTTTCAAGACTCCTTGACATTAAAGGTCCTCAGGAAGGATTCGCTGGCAATTAAGTTAAGCAACAGACCCTCCAAGAGAGAGTTGGAGGAGAAGAATATCCTCCCCGTGCAGACAGATGAGGAGAGGCTGGAACTCCGGCAACAGATTGGCACTAAACTTATAAGGTAACTTCATTTGCATAAGCATAGCCAGTTTTATTATTACATTTACAGTATTATTTAAAAGGAAGTGTGATATTTCATATAACGCAAGAAGCTTTATGTTAAATAACCAGACTGTGGCCAAAAATGTGGCAAACACAACACACATTAGTGACTGCCTGCTTGTATACTGTATATACAGAAGGAAAAGTTCACATTACCTTTTTTTACAGTTGCATCTATGAGTCAAGTTTTTACTATTGCAGTTCACTGTATAGTGAACATATGAATATCCGGAGGATTGTAAATAAAAAGGAAGTGTTGTAAAACAGTGTGTTTAGACATCAGTTCTGATGGCTCAAGGCTAGATGACTTAATAACCTGTGTTAGTTTCTTCTCCATCTGATAATGTTAACTCTGTCAATTGTATTACCACATCCTGTGTGAAAAAGTTATCATTCTGCTACAGTAAAATTTAGAACAACGAGGCTTGCAAGCATTAAATGACTATATACGGTAGGAAAAATGGTTCAAAAGATTTCTACCTTTTTTCGTAGGCGATTGAGTCAAAGGCCAACAGCTGAAGAGTTGGAGCAGAGAAATATTTTGAAACGTAAGTCTTGCAGTACTTTGCATGTATATTTTATGAATTTTTGTGCTTTTTTTTGGAAAGGACATCTTTTCAAGAACATTCCTCCTTACCATCTGATATCTGGGTTCCACATATCCACTACATTGAGGCATTTTATTGACAGCAGTGCACTCCAAAAATGCCTCATCCAATCATCACCAAACTGTCAATCTGCATAGACACTCAGGGCTCATTTACATTTGCTTTGACTTCAACACGCATTAAAGCGCCTACCGCTTTAACATGCTTTTTTGATGTGTTCTTGATGCCTTTGCAATGCTTCGGTGATGTTTCAGTGGTGCTTCGGTGGTGCTTCAATGATGCTTCAGTGGTGCTTTTTTGAAGCTTTAATGAAGCTTGGCAGATGCCCTGTGTATGTGTTTATGTCCCATATCTGCAATACCTCCAGAACAAAGTGAAGCTAAAGCTAAATTAAAGTCTCTCAAAAGCTGCAGGTGCTTCAAGCGAGTTTTGTCATAGACTTCTATTGAGACTTTGAAGATGCTTTGAAGCACCACTAAAGCGACATAGGGTATAATTTTTTAAGCAAAGCAAAGCAAACGCAAGGTGTAAACAGAACTGTAAGTTAACCATTTTATTTAGTGACAGGTGCTTTGACTGGCGTTCAAAGAACTTTAACAAAGCGTGTACACTAGCCCTTTGTGAAAATTTTTCTCTATGATAGACTGTTATATACACTGCATTGTAAGCAGGTATGGAGACAAATGTCCTGCTAGCTGAAGGCACAAGAGAAGTGATGGGCTGGAGTGTGTAATACTGCCCTGGCTTCATTAAAGTAGTTATTACAGACATATGCATGGTTGTATTTGCATTAATGGTAGTAATGGGCAACAGCCTAGGGCTAGAGGGTTAGAAGGGGCATCACCAGGGTTAAAAATGTACAGATAACTTTTTTTTTTCTTCAGTCCATTTCTGGATTTGTTTTGCCAGCAAGAAAGCAGTAGGGGGAGGGTATGCAGGGGATGTTGAGTGGCATCAAAAGACTCACTATTGTTCAGGAAACATTATGTAATATTAAAAAGTGGCTCTGCATAAAAAGCTGGCTTTATGTTACCTCCAATAGTGTATTCTTGCAATTGTTTTTTCTAAACTAAAATCACCAAACACAAGAGGTGGGGCTTGTACAAAAGAGTATCATCACTCAGGCACTATAGCAGAATTATGTATAAATACAGCCTTGATCATATGGTATGTAAATTATACATAACTGAGCCAGGCTACACGTGGACACGTGGCCTGGCTATTGACATATATTAGGAACAAGCAGTTATTGAGCTTTAAAACAAGATCTCACTAACATTTGTAGCTGCATGTGCTATAGAGCAATTCATCCTCAAAGCTCAGAGAACATAATTCAAAGCCAGCTCAGCTCCCACTACTTCCCTTCCCAGTGACTCAGCAGCCTGCCAGTCTTGTACTCTCTAATAAAAACACAGGGAATACGCACTAAAACTGAGTAAGCTGAGTTGTTGAGAGATTAGAACTTCAGCGCTTCTGCCGTAAATTTATTGAGGAATTGCTCCACAGACCCTGCAACTACAGGCTTGTTTCCCCTACCGCACACTCTGGCTCTTTTCTCTGACCCACGTGTCAATAGAGGACTCAGCAGTGATGTAGGGGTCACGGGATGGAACCATAGCACATGGAGTGGGTAACAGGTATTCAATACTCCTCAAAGTGCAGAATGCCAAAATGAGGCTGCAGTGCTGAAATGGAGGGGGTGCAGGTGACATAGGCTGCTGGAGAGGCGAGTAAACTACCTTTTCTCTTTCAGGAAGTTGACATTGGGGATTATTGAAAAACCTGACAGGGTTGCTTTAAGTATTAGGTTTAGTGCTCATACAGAGGTTACTACATAACACTTGAGTAATGAAAGTCTGGTCACAAGTCACTACAGTTTCATATATGATGATCAGTCGTTCTTACAGCATGTAAATATTTGACATTTATGATATACTCATAACTCATGGTAAAATATTGATTATTTGTTTGTAATATCCCATTCCTACTATGGGTAGCATTAATGCACCTGTGTTAATGTTAATGTGTGTTAAAACATCTCATTCATTTTGAATGGACTAGCAGTGCACCATAACACACTTTTATAATTTAGCATATCATAATGCAGTGGTCTCCAAACCGTGGCCCGGTGGCTAGATGTGGCCCTTCACTTGCCTTTGTCTGGCTCTTGGGGCAATATTCCACCAATGATGGAACACTATTCTTCCCACTGATATGGTCAATGGGGCACTATTTCTCCCATTAAAACCAATGAAGGGGCATTGATGCTGAGGCATTTTATACTTCCACTGGCCACAGTCTGGCCCCAATAAAGTCTGAAGGGCAGTAAATTGTCCCTTTGCTTAGAAAGTGTGGAGACCCCTGCCATAATGCATGGCAACCATGTGAACCACAGTGCATTCCATTGCCATTTATGTTAAATGGCACTGAAAACACCATTATAGTAGCAGGTAATGCACTCTCACGGCAGCACGTTGTTCCAAAAAATAGATCTCTTCATACTGCTGAGGAACAGAAGAAGAGATAGTTGTTTGCACACAGGCTTGGCAAATTAATCCTTTCAAAGAAACATCACAACATTCTCAAAAATTCCTATTTTACAGCTCGTAATGAACAAGAAGAGCAGGAGGAAAAACGAGAGATAAAGAGGAGGCTAACACGCAAGGTAGGACTATACACTTGATCATTGCCTAAAATAATGATTCTCTAAGCAAAACTAATAGCCTTCAAATATGGCATAAATATTTTAGCTGAACTGGCAAAAAAAAGATTTTTTAGGTTAAAATAAATAGGAAAGTGCACTGACCATTGTTTCCCAACATTCCTTTCCTTTCATCTTATTGATATGCATTCCATGGGTTGCTTTCTTAGTTCGTCCTTGCTAAGCTCTATTACTATTATCTGTATCACTGTATATGTATATGACTAACTCCTTTTGCACATCTTCTGTACGGATGTACCTGTTGGGGGTGATTTACTAAAACTGGCGCACAGAGAATCTGGTGCAGCTCTGCATAGTAATGCCCCGTACACACGGTCGGACTTTGTTCGGACATTCCGACAACAAAATCCTAGGATTTTTTCCGACGGATGTTGGCTCAAACTTGTCTTGCATACACACGGTCACACAAAGTTGTCGGAAAATCCGATCGTTCTTAACGCGGTGATGTAAAACACGTACATCGGGACTATAAACGGGGCAGTGGCCAATAGCTTTCATCTCTTTATTTATTCTGAGCATGCGTGGCACTTTGTCCGTCGGATTTGTGTACACACGATCGGAATTTCCGACAACGGATTTTGTTGTCGGAAAATTTTATCTCCTGCTTTCCAACTTTGTGTGTCGGAAAATCCGATGGAAAATGTCCGATGGAGCCCACACACGGTCGGAATTTCCGACAACATGCTCCGATCGGACATTTTCCATCGGAAAATCCGACCGTGTGTACGGGGCATAACTGTTAGAAATTCTGTATATAGTCCTACAGAGCAGACAGTGCACAGTCCACATTGGCTTTGCTGCTTAACTGCAGACAGGAAACAGGAACTTTATTACACACAGAAAAGCCATAGTGTTTGCCATAGATGCAGCTACAAACTTACAAACACTGCCATCTACTAAGTGACATAACTGTTGCACAAAATACAATTCTGTATTCCATCAGTAACCAAATCAGCTTTTAGGTTTGGGTTTTATTTTCAAAGCTTAATTGAACAAGCTGAAGTTAAAAGCTGATCGGTTACTATACACAGCTGCACCAGATTCTGTGTGCACCAGTTTTAGTAAATCTCCCCTGTTGCGTGTTTTCTGAATAAAACCAAATTTAAACAGAAAAATAAAGGATTTTTTCACTGTATAATCATTTCTTCTGTATTTATTGAAAAAGACAGCATACATCACTAGATCCTAATTACTAGATTATAGTGCCACTTACAAGAGTATGACACTAGGTACGAAACAAAGGAACACAAACCAGGAGCCAATCACCACCCGTATGCCTGGAATCTGCTGCTTAGTTGCTTCCTGAAAAGCGACACAACACAGATCGATTTTCAGGGTATGATGCCATGTGAACTTAGCCTAAGGCAGGGTGGTTTAAGCAGCATTAGTTCAGACACAGGTCAGACATGTTTTGGAAGGCAGAACTGCATCAACATAGGGTGACCATGTTTGACCATTACATTTACAGGCTTTGCTTAGTGCTAATGCTATGTCCGCACAATGACAGAACTTCAGTGTCCTTCACTCTCTCTGCAAGTCTGTAGGTCAGGTCTTACCTTACTTGAAAACAGCAGACATTCTATAAAGCTTGAATAAATAGGAATCTATATGCAGATAACTATTGGATGGAACATTTCAGAACCTATATCTCAACTACAATAATCACAATATAAAATGGCAATAAAAAAACAAATTATGAAAGACCATTTAAGACCATGGTGGTCAACACACAGCTGCTTACTGTTCAGTAATCTATAAAAATACATTTGCATTTTATTGTGTCTTTTTGCCTCCAAAAGGTAGGCAGATATTGCAATTTCTCATTTTCTTTTTTTTTCATGGAGGGCATAGTAGTATTTTAATACTGTTGGGTGATATTGTATAGACTGCATGCATATGGCTTTGTTATTACTGTATTGTGTGAACTTACCCAATAGTTAAACTTTGTAATAAATGTGTGCAATCATTCTCCTGGATTTAGGGTAATGAGAAGCTTTGCTTTCTCAATGCACAGAAACAATCCTGTTTAATACAGTTATGGAAAAATGTCTGTGAACCATCTGCTATACTACATAAAATAATTTTAAAATTGGATCTGGCTGGTCACTGAACAAATGGTTTAAGCAATTGATAAACAAGTATGGTCAATGACTTTTTGGTGTTAGATATTAAAGGGGTTGGCAGAAGGTTTTTTATCTTAATGCATTCTATGTTTTAAGATAAAAAGTATTTTGTGTGCAGCAGCAGCCCCAGCACCACCTGACACTTACCTGAGGTCCCTCTCTGTCCAGCGATGTCTACGAGTGTCTCAGCCATCCGAGATTCTCCTTCCTGATTGGCTGAGAAACAGCAGCGGTGCCATTGGCTCCCGCTGCTGTCAATCAAAGTCAGCTAGCCAATCAAGGGAGAGAGGGGGCGGGCCGGGTCAGGGCTCCGTGTCTGAATGGACACAGGGAGCTGTGACTCAGCTTGGGTGCCACCATAGCAAGCTGCTTGCTGTGGGGGCACTGAACAGGAGGGAGGGGCCAGGATCATAGAAGAGGGATCCGAGAAGAGGAGGATCTGGGCTGCTCTGTGCAAATCCACTGCAACAGAGCAGGTAAGTATAACATGTTTGTTATTTTTATAGGAAAAAAACAAGGCTTTACAATTACTTTAAAGCTTAACCACTTGCCGACCGCCGCACGACTATATACGTCGGCAGAATGGCACGGGCAGGCAAAAGGATGTATATGTACGTCCTTGCCTGCCCGCGGGTGGGGGGTCCGATCGGACCCCCCCCCGGTGCCTGCGGCGGTCGGCAAATCTCCCCCGGCGATCGGAGGTGAGGGGGAGGCCATCCATTCGTGGCCCCCCCCTCGCGATCGCTCTCAGCCAATGGGATCATTTCCCTGCCTCTGTATTGTACACAGAGGCAGAGGAAATGATGTCATCTCTCCTCGGCTCGGTATTTTCCGTTCCGGGCCGAGGAGAGAAGACTGCAATGTGAGTGCACCAACACACTACACACAGTAGAACATGCCAGGCACACTAAACACCCCGATCCCCCCCCCCGATCGCCCCCCGATCGCCCCCCGATCCCCCCCCAATCACCCCCCCCCTGTCACAAACTGACACCAAGCAGGTTTTTTTTTTTTTTTTTTTTTTTTCTGATTACTGTATTGGTGTCAGTTTGTGACAGTTACAGTGTCAGGGCAGTGAGTGTTAGGCCCCCTGTAGGTCTAGGATACCCCCCTAACCCCCCCTAATAAAGTTTTAACCCCTTGATCACCCCCTGTCACCAGTGTCGCTAAGCGATCATTTTTCTGATCGCTGTATTAGTGTCGCTGGTGACGCTAGTTAGGGACGTAAATATTTAGGTTCGCCGTCAGCGTTTTATAGCGACAGGGACCCCCATATACTACCGAATAAATGTTTTAACCCCTTGATTGCCCCCTAGTTAACCCTTTCACCACTGATCACTGTATAACCGTTACGGTGACGCTGGTTAGTTTGTTTATTTTTTATAGTGTCAGGGCACCCGCCGTTTATTACCGAATAAAGATTTAGCCCCCTGATCGCCCGGCGGTGATATGCGTCGCCCCAGGCAGCGTCAGATTAGCGCCAGTACCGCTAACACCCACGCACGCAGCATACGCCTCCCTTAGTGGTATAGTATCTGTACAGATCAATATCTGATCCGATCAGATCTATACTAGCG
The DNA here is from genome assembly GCF_042186555.1 of Aquarana catesbeiana. NCBI lineage: Eukaryota > Metazoa > Chordata > Amphibia > Anura > Ranidae > Aquarana > Aquarana catesbeiana. The sequence continues at coordinate 393,171,827 of NC_133328.1, forward strand.
TCCCCAGCAGTTTAGGGTTCCCAAAAACACAGTGTTAGCGGGATCAGCCCAGATACCTGCTAGCACCTGCGTTTTGCCCCTCCGCCCAGCTCGGCCCAGCCCACCCAAGTGCAGTATCGATCGATCACTGTCACTTACAAAACACTAAACGCATAACTGCAGCGTTCGCAGAGTCAGGCCTGATCCCTGCGATCGCTAACAGTTTTTTTGGTAGCATTTTGGTGAAATGGCAAGCACCAGCCCCAGGCAGCGTCAGGTTAGTGCCAGTACCGCTAACACCCACGCACTGTACACCTCCCTTAGTGGTATAGTATCTGAACGCATCAATATCTGATCCGATCAGATCTATACTAGCGTCCCCAGCAGTTTAGGGTTCCCAAAAACGCAGTGTTAGCGGGATCAACCCAGATACCTGCTAGCAACTGCGTTTTACCCCTCCGCCTGGCCCAGCCCAGCCCACCCAAGTGCAGTATCGATCGATCACTGTCACTTACAAAACACTAAACGCATAACTGCAGCGTTCGCAGAGTCAGGCCTGATCCCTGCGATCGCTAACAGTTTTTTTTGTAGCGTTTTGGTGAACTGGCAAGCACCAGCCCCAGGCAGCGTCAGGTTAGCGCCAGTACTGCTAACACCCACGCACGCACCGTACACCTCCCTTAGTGGTATAGTATCTGAACTGATCAATATCTGATCCGATCAGATCTATACTGGCGTCCCCAGCAGTTTAGGGTTCCCAAAAACGCAGTGTTAGCGGGATCAGCCCAGATACCTGCTAGCACCTGCGTTTTGCCCCTCCGCCCGGCCCAGCCCAGCCCACCCAAGTGCAGTATCGATCGATCACTGTCACTTACAAAACACTAAATGCATAAATGCAGCGTTCGCAGAGTCAGGCCTGATCCCTGCGATCGTTAACAGTTTTTTTGGTAGCGTTTTTGGTGAACTGGCAAGCGCCAGCGGCCTAGTACACCCCGGTCATAGTCAAACCAGCACTGCAGTAACACTTGGTGACGTGGCGAGTCCCATAAGTGCAGTTCAAGCTGGTGAGGTGGCAAGCACAAATAGTGTCCCGCTGCCACCAAGAAGACAAACACAGGCCCGTCATGCCCATAGTGCCCTTCCTGCTGCATTCGCCAATCCTAATTGGGAACCCACCACTTCTGCAGCGCCCGTACTTCCCCCATTCACATCCCCAACCAAATGCAGTCGGCTGCATGAGAGGCATTTTTATGTCCTCCCGAGTACCCCTACCCAACGAACCCCCCCAAAAAAGATGTTGTGTCTGCAGCAAGCGCGGATATAGGCGTGACACCCGTTATTATTGTCCCTCCTGTCCTGACAATCCTGGTCTTTGCATTGGTGAATGTTTTGAACGCTACCATTCACTAGTTGAGTATTAGCGTAGGGTACAGCATTGCACAGACTAGGACACACTTTCACAGGGTCTCCCAAGATGCCATCGCATTTTGAGAGACCCGAACCTGGAACCGGTTACAGTTATAAAAGTTACAGTTACAAAAAAAGTGTAAAAAAAAAAAAAAAAAAAAACACAAACAAAAATATAAAATAAAAAATAATAGTTGTCGTTTTATTGTTCTCTCTCTATTCTCTCTCTCTCTATTCTCTCTATTGTTCTGCTCTTTTTTACTGTATTCTATTCTGCAATGTTTTATTGTTATTATGTTTTATCATGTTTGCTTTTCAGGTCTGCAATTTTTTATACTTTACCGTTTACTGTGCTTTATTGTTAACCATATTTTTGTCTTCAGGTACAGCATTCACGACTTTGAGTGGTTATACCAGAATGATGCTTGCAGGTTTAGGTATCATCTTGGTATCATTCTTTTCAGCCAGCGGTCGGCTTTCATGTAGAAGCAATCCTAGCGGCTAATTAGCCTCTAGACTGCTTTTACAAGCAGTGGGAGAGAATGCCCCCCCCTCCACCGTCTTCCGTGTTTTTCTCTGGCTCTCCTGTCTCAACAGGGAACCTGAGAATGCAGCCGGTGATTCAGCCAGCTGACCATAGAGCTGATCAGAGACCAGAGTGGCTCCAAACATCTCTATGGCCTAAGAAACCGGAAGCTACGAGCATTTTATGACTTAGATTTCGCCGGATGTAAATAGCGCCATTGGGAAATTGGGAAAGCATTTTATCATACCGATCTTGGTGTGGTCAGATGCTTTGAGGGCAGAGGAGAAATCTAGGGTCTAATAGACCCCAATTTTTTCAAAAAAGAGTACCTGTCACTACCTATTGCTATCATAGGGGATATTTACATTCCCTGAGATAACAATAAAAATGATTAAAAAAAAAAAAAAATGAAAGGAACAGTTTTAAAATAAGATAAAAAAGCAAAAAAATAATAAAGAAAAAAAAAAAAAAAAAAAAAAAGCACCCCTGTCCCCCCTGCTCTCGCGCTAAGGCGAACGCAAGCGTCGGTCTGGCGCCAAATGTAAACAGCAATTGCACCATGCATGTGAGGTATCACCGCGACGGTCAGATCGAGGGCAGTAATTTTAGCAGTAGACCTCCTCTGTAAATCTAAAGTGGTAACCTGTAAAGGCTTTTAAAGGCTTTTAAAAATGTATTTATTTTGTTGTCACTGCACGTTTGTGCGCAATTGTAAAGCATGTCATGTTTGGTATCCATGTACTCGGCCTAAGATCATCTTTTTTATTTCATCAAACATTTGGGCAATATAGTGTGTTTTAGTGCATTAAAATGTAAAAAAGTGTGTTTTTTCCCCAAAAAATGCGTTTGAAAAATCGCTGCGCAAATACTGTGTGAAAAAAAAAAATTAAACACCCACCATTTTAATCTGTAGGGCATTTGCTTTAAAAAAATATATAATGTGTGGGGGTTCAAAGTAATTTTCTTGCAAAAAAAAATAATTTTTTCATGTAATCAAAAAGTGTCAGAAAGGGCTTTGTCTTCAAGTGGTTAGAAGAGTGGGTGATGTGTGACATAAGCTTCTAAATGTTGTGCATAAAATGCCAGGACAGTTCAAACCCCCCCAAATGACCCCATTTTGGAAAGTAGACACCCCAAGCTATTTGCTGAGAGGCATGTCGAGTCCATGGAATATTTTATATTGTGACACAAGTTGCGGGAAAGAGACAAATTATTATTTTTATTTTTTTTTTTTTGCACAAAGTTGTCACTAAATTATATATTGCTCAAACATGCCATGGGAATATGTGAAATTACACCCCAAAATACATTCTGTTGCTTCTCCTGAGTACGGGGATACCACATGTGTGAGACTTTTTGGGAGCCTAGCCACGTATGGGACCCCGAAAACCAAGCACCGCCTTCAGGCTTTCTAAGGGCGTAAATTTTTGATTTCACTCTTCACTGCCTATCACAGTCTCGGAGGCCATGGAATGCCCAGGTGGCACAAACCCCCCCCCAAATGACCCCATTTTGGAAAGTAGACACCCCAAGCTATTTGCTGAGAGGTATAGTGAGTATTTTGCAGACCTCACTTTTTGTCACAAAGTTTTGAAAATTAAAAAAAGAAAAAAAAAAATTTTTTTTTTGTCTTTCTTCATTTTCAAAAACAAATGAGAGCTGCAAAATACTCACCATGCCTCTCAGCAAATAGCTTGGGGTGTCTACTTTCCAAAATGAGGTCATTTGGGGGGGGGGTTGTGCCACCTGGGCATTCCATGGCCTCCGAAACTGTGATAGGCAGTGAAGAGTGAAATCAAAAATGTACACCCTTAGAAATCCTGAAGGCGGTGATTGGTTTTCGGGGTCCCGTACGCGGCTAGGCTCCTAAAAAGTCCCACACATGTGGTATCCCCGTACTCAAGAGAAGCAGCAGAATGTATTTTGGGGTGCAATTCCACATATGCCCATGACCTGTGTGAGCAATATATCATTTAGTGACAACTTTGTGCAAAAAATAAATAAATAAATAAATAAATTGTCACTTTCCCGCAACTTGTGTCAAAATATAAAATATTCCATGGACTCAACATGCCTCTCAGCAAATAGCTTGGGGTGTCTACTTTCCAAAATGGGGTCATTTGGGGGGGGTTTGTGCCATCTGGGCATTTTATGGCCTTCAAAACTGTGATAGATAGTGAGGAGTAAAATCAAAAATGTACGCCCTTAGAAATCCTGAAGGCAGTGATTGGTTTTCGGGGCCCCGTATGCGGCTAGGCTCCCAAAAAGTCCCACACATGTGGTATCCCCATACTCAGGAGAAGCAGCTAAATGTATTTTGGGGTGCAATTCCACATATGCCCATGGCCTGTGTGAGCAATATATCATTTAGTGACAACTTTTTGTAATTTTTTTTTTTTTTTTTTTCATTATTCAATCACTTGGGACAAAAAAAATGAATATTCAATGGGCTCAACATGCCTCTCAGCAATTTCCTTGGGGTGTCTACTTTCCAAAATGGGGTCATTTGTGGGGGTTTTGTACTGCCCTGTCATTTTAGCACCTCAAGAAATGACATAGGCAGTCATAAATTAAAGACTGTGTAAATTCCAGAAAATGTAGCCTAGTTTGTAGGCGCTATAACTTTTGCGCAAACCAATAAATATACACTTATTGACATTTTTTTTACCAAAGACATGTGGCCAAATACATTTTGGCCTAAATGTATGACTAAAATTGAGTTTATTGGATTTTTTTTAGAACAAAAAGTAGAAAATATCATTTTTTTTCAAAATTTTCGGTCTTTTTCCGTGTATAGCGCAAAAAATAAAAACGGCAGAGGTGATCAAATACCATCAAAAGAAAGCTCTATTTGTGGGAAGAAAAGGATGCAAATTTCGTTTGGTTACAGCATTGCATGACCGCGCAATTAGCAGTTAAAGCGACGCAGTGCCAAATTGTAAAAAGTGCTCTGGTCAGGAAGGGGGTAAATCCTTCCGGGGCTGAAGTGGTTAATCAGTATTAAACCCAAAAGCAAACATTTATTATCTTGCAGATTACGAATTCTTAGATGTGATGGCTGCATTTTGTTTTTTTAGGCTTTTTTTTAATTTTATTTTCACCTGGTGATCCAGCCATAAATCTGTTGTTTTTCAAAAGAACAAGATGTCCTGCAGATGCATGAGTTACAGGGATGAGACAAACCATTTAGCACTGACAAGGGTGCTTACAATGAACAGCTTTTATTTATTTATGTAAAATCTTTATCCCAAAAAGCAAAAAAAAATAAAAAATGTTTGCTGTATTTGCTTATAAAGTATTAGTTGGAAAAAACAGCAAGAAGCGCCAATCTAAGTGCAGTATCATGAAACTTTAATGAGATAATTATAAACGGACAAACAGCCAAATGGCTACTAACAAAGATGAAATAGGTTAAGGCAAGGACAAGTAATGGGTCCAGGGACGTCCTCCTCAGATGTGGGCAAAGTGCATGGTGCAGGTTCTCCTGGAAGCGCTTTTTTTATATATATATATATATATACATACAATTTTTCTATATATATATAATTTTATTGACTATCACACCCTGGATGTTTTTTCACATTTACTTTGGACTCTTTATATGCATGTTTGTATGTTCTAGCGCCATTTATCCTTTTTTGTAAAGTATTAGTTGGAGTTTGGCTTCAAACTGTTAATTTATCAAAATCTGCGAATACATCTAACTCTCACCTCCCCTCAGATTGATAATGCTGCTGTCCAAATGTGCCCCCAGTGCTCTTTTATCCACTCTAAAGGCCCGTACACACGATCTGACTTTTTGACAACAAACATGCAAATTAGCTGTTTTGGAGCAACATCCGACCGTGTGTACGCTCCATCGGACAAACTTTTTCTGTTTTCATCTGACTTTTGTTGGCTGTGCGAACGCACAGTCCCGAGGCATGCTGGGACTGTGACGTCATAAGGGGGCGGGGTCTCCAGGTGACATCACCCATGCCTATATAAGTCATTGCGAGGTGCTCACACAGCATTACAGTGGGAGAGAGCGTCATGTCAACATGGGAAGAAGAGAAGAGGGAAGAAGACAACGAAGACAGGGCCACCGCTAGCAAGGGAGCTGCAAAAGAGCAGAAGATAGCGGAGGAGCCCGGCAGAAGAACCGGACACCGGGAGAAGAGGCCAGAGAGAGCGGAGAAGAACCGGACACCGGGAGAAGAGGCCGGAGAGACCCCCGAAGTCGGAAGAAGACCCCGGAGCTACCTAATAAATTACTGTAAAAACCTGTGTAGTGTGTTTTTTTATTGACACTTTTTTCCCTAGGTGAATGGGTAGGGGTACGATGTACCCCATACTCATTCACATAGGGTGGGGGGCCGGGATCCAATAAGGCCCTGCCCGCAGACCCCGACAACCAACAGCCAGTGTTGTCGGGAAGAGGCCCTTGTCCTCATCAACATGGGGACAAGGTGCTTTGGAGAGGGGGGGGCCGCAGGGCGTCCCCCTCCCCCAAAGCACCCACTCCCCATGTTGAGGGCATGCGTCCTGGTACGGTTCAGGAGGGGGGGACCCTCGGATAAGGGTCTGGTATGGATTTTGGGGGGGGACCTCCACGCAGTTTTTTCGGCGTAGGGGTTCCTTAAAATCCATACCAGACCTAATGGCCTGGTATGCCCCTGGAGGGGAACCCATGCCGGTTTTTTAAAAAAATTTGGCGTGGAGTTCCCCCTCATGATTCATGCCAAACACAGTGCGGATCCCCGCACCAGTGTGCTCACAAGGTGTCAATCTCGCTGATAAAAGCAACAAAATTGACACAATATCAGACAATACAGAAGTTGACCAAAGGGTGGTGGTAAAGAGCTGAAAAAACACGTGATTTGGTGAAAGTTGGCTGAAAAAGTTCTGCCATGTATATGCAATACAAACTTATGGCCAACGCCCCTTGTACAAAAATCCACAGAAAAGTTTGTACAACGTCCTATCGTGTGTATGAGGCTTTATACAGGAGGTATGTTACTGGCCAGACCACCATTTAAAAACAGATAGAAAAAATGCCTAAAAAAAGAAAACTATTGCAGCCATCACATCAAAGCATTGGTACACTGCAATATATTAAGTCAACTGTGGGGTTGAACTGCTTTGCTATATAATGAAAATTGTTTACCCTTTAATTGCTAAAGGGCAATATGGATCAATAAAAAAGATAATTTCACGAAGCCTCAGAAGAATAATTGTTAAAGCTTTTAAGAGTGAAAAGACAAAAGGATTTCTAATTACTGAGGCTTACATCACTAATAGAGCATTTTAGCCATGAAAAAAATGGTATCTTCTCCTTAATAAGGGGAAACCTGCAAAAATAGGTACAAGAACATGCTACAGTATCTCACAAAAGTAAGTACGTCCCTCAGATTTTTGTAAATATTTTATTATATCTTTTTCTGTGACAACACTGAAGAAATGACACTTTGCTACAATGTAAAGTAGTGAGTGTACAGCTTGTATAACAGTGTAAATTTACCGTCCCCTCAAAATAACTCGACACACAGCCATTAATGTCTAAACCACTGGCAAAAAAAGTGAGTACACCCCTACGTGAAAATGTCCAAACTGGGCCCAAAGTGTCAATATTTTGTGTGGCCACCATTATTTTCCAGCACTGCCTTAACCCTCTTGGGCATGGAGTTCACCAGAGCTTTACAGGTTGCCACTAGAGTCCTCTTCCACTCCTCCATGACGACATCACGGAGCTGGTGGATGTTAGAGACCTTGCGCTCCTCCACCTTCCGTTTGAGGATGCCCCACAGATGCTCAATAGGGTTTAGGTCTGGAGACATGCTTGGCCAGTCCATCAACTTTACCCTCAGCTTCTTTAGCAAGGCAGTGGTCATCTTGGAGGTGTGTTCGTTATCATGTTGGAATACTGCCCTACAGCCCAGTCTCCGAAGGGAGGGGATCATGCTCTGCATCACTATGTCACAGTACATGTTGGCATTCATAGTTCCCTCAATGAACTGTAGCTCCCCAGTGCCAGCAGCACTCATGCAGCCCCAGACCATGACACTCCCACCACCATGCTTCACTGTAGACAAGACACACTTGTTTTCGTACTCCTCACCTGGTTGCCACCACACATGCTTGACACCATCTGAACCAAATAAGTTTATCTTGATCCCATCAGACCACTGGACATGGTTCCAGTAATCCATGTCCTTAGTCTGCTTGACTTCAGCAAACTGTTTGCGGGTTTTCTTGTGCATCATCTTTAGAAGAGGCTTCCTTCTGGGACGACAGTCATGCACACCAATTTGATTCAGCGTGCGCCATATGGTCTGAGCACTGACAGGCTGACCCCCCACCCTTTCAATCTCTGCAGCAATGCTAGCAGCACTCTTACGTCTGTTTCCCAAAGACAACCTCTGGATATGACGCTGACCACTTGCACTCAACTTCTTTGGTCGACCATGGCGAGGCCTGTTCTGAGTGGAACCTGTCCTGTTAAACCGCTGTATGGTCTTGGCCACCATGCTGCAGCTCAGTTTCAGGGTCATGGCAATCTTTTAAAAGCCTAGGCCATCTTTATTTAGAGCAACAATTCTTTTTTTCAAATCCTCAGAGAGTTCTTTGCCATGAGGTGCCATGTTGAAATTTCCAGTGACCAGTATGAGAGAGTGAGAGCAATAACACAAAATTTAACACACCTGCTCCCCATTCACACTTGAGACCTTGTAACACTAAGCCCTCATGCACACAGGCTGTTAAAAAAACGTTATGAAAACGCCAGTATCTTTGCAGTGATTTTTTTTAACTTTTTTCAGCGTTTTTCAGCGTTTTTGCAATAGCGTTTTTGAGCGTTTTTGAGCGTTTTTGAGCGTTTTTCCGCGTTAGCGTTTTTGAGCGTTTTTTTTTTTTTTCAAATTTTTTTTTTTTTTTCAATGGATCAAAAAACGCTAAAAAACGTTGGTGAATGACGTTTTTGAGCGTTTTTGAGCGTTTTTCAGCGTTTTTCAGCGTTAGAGCGTTTTTACAGCTGAAAAACGTCTCTCAGAACCCACTGGTCCTGGGTTTTTTTTTACAGCTTAAAAACGCCTATGCCACTTGCAGCTCAAAAATGCCTAGGTGGGCATGAAGCCATAGACTAACATAGACAGGCCTTTTTAAGCTGCAAAAAAAGCTCAAAAAAGCAGCTGTAAAAACATCCGTGTGCATGAGGACTAATGAGTCACATGACACCGGGGAGGGAAAATGGCTAATTGGGCCCAACTTGGACATTTTCACTTAGGGGTGTACTCACTTTTGTTGCCATTGGTTTAGACATTAATGGCTGTGTGTTGAGTTATTTTAAGGGGACAGCTAATTTACACTGTTATACAAGCTGTACACTCACTACTTTACATTGTAGCAAAGTGTCATTTCTTCAATGTTGTCACATGAAATGATATAATAAAATATTTTTAAAAATGTGAGGGTTGTACTCACTTTTGTGAGATATTGTATATAATCCTCAGACAAGCAAAAAAAGCTAGACTAAGGATCTGAAAGCATCTCTTGCACTTGATGACAACCATGTTCATGAAGAAAAATCTTGCATACCATTGGAATTCATGCAAAGTTACCGCTACTGCTAAAAAAAATTGCTGCTTTTCTTAAGCTTGCTGAGGTTCTACTGATGTTGTACAGCACTACAAGAATAAGGTTCTGTGGACAGATGAGCAGAATGAAACTTCCCAAAAATAATTATCAACTGGAATAATTTAATATACAGGAATGAACCAGAACATTCCCCAGCCGCTGTACCAGTCTCATCAACAACTATAGAGTGTTTTGAGGTTGTAATGATTCACATTCTTGTTCCCTAGTGTTCTTTGTGGACTAACCATCTTTCATTAAATACGCAACAGTGTTATGCGTATTGTCTGTTAAAACAAAAAATGGCCATGTTTAATATTATGACTCAAATGACGATCAGATCACATTTTAGGAGACATGCAAACAGAAATCCCTAAGGGTACCCAAACTTTTTTCTCACAGTTGTAATGTGGTGTTTTCGGTGTTCTAGCTGAGGTTTTGCTTTATATTGTGGTAAATCTGCTGACTAAAATAGACCGCTATGTGCCATGCATCAGTGGGGTTGACCCTCCTCCAGACTGAAAACTGGCGACTCAAGTTTGCCGGATCTCTTAGTAAGAAACTTCAAAGTCTTTCTGCAACAAATATGTAAATGAAGCTATGTTAAGAATGAAGAAAATAAAAAGCATGCTGTACAGTTCAACAATACCTTTGAACATTTTTTTGTAATATGCAATTATATATAACACGTTTTAACTGGTCCCTTCTGGTTTTTTTTGCTAAATAAAGCCAGCTTTCTGTCACTCCTAAAGCCTTTTGAATCAGTACATGGAAAAACAAGTTACAAATAGAGATGAAAAAAATTCAAAATGAATCCAATATAACAACAGCATTGCAGTAAATAGTAATAAAATACAGATACCATTAACCACTTAAGGACCGGAAGGATTTGCCCCCTTAATGATCAGGACATTTTTTGCGATACGGCACTGCGTCGCTTTAACTGACAATTGCACAGTCGTGCGACACCGTACACAAACAAAATTGACTACTTTATTATTAGAATTTTCTTACTAGTAATAGCGGCGATCAGCAATTTTTAGCAGGACTGCGACATTGCGGTGGACAGATCGGACACTTTTGACACTTTTTTGGGACCATTGATATTTATACAGCGATCAGAGCTAAAAATAGCCACTGATTACTGTATAAATGTCACTGGCAGGGAAGGGGTTGACACTAGGGGGCGATCAAGGGGTTAAATGTGTTCCCTCGTGTGTGTGCTAACTGTGGGGGGATAAGACTGCCTGGAGGAGGAGACCGATCGCAGTTCCTAATCTTTAGAAGCAGCAGATCTGTCTCTCCTCCCCTGTTTACATTGACAGATCTCCATTCTGTCTCTGTCAGGAGCGATCGCGTGTGGCCGGCGGGCAGCGTGATCGCTGGCCTTGCCATGTGTATCAGCTCCGGCGTCACGCCGGGGGGGGCGTGCTTCACCTCTGATGGCGTGCGCACGCCCCCTACAGCTCTTAAAGTGCCCGATGTACAGGAACGGCAATTCGCCCAGGAGAGCCAACCTGCCGCAGTATAACTGCGGCGGCTGGTCCTTAAGAGGTTAAAGCAGAATTCCAGGTACGGATATTTTTGCATAATTATTGGTCCATCTTGAACCAATGTAAATATGCACGTTTTAAACCTCACCAATTTCTGTCGAAGTGAAGAATCACTGTAGTAGTCACTGCTACTACAGTAATCCTCGCTATCTTCTGGCTCCTGTGCCAAATGGCTGCCCTGCTGCATAGCAAACACAGGGGGTTGTTCACTCGGCATGTGCACCATTCTGAAAATGCCTTGTGTTTTTCTCAAAGGATACAAGGCGTTCTCTGGCGTTGGGTGAGGTGGTGTGACATCACTGCTCTGCCTCTCCACCTTGTCCAATCAGAGAATACTTTGCGTTCATTGAGGAAAAAGCAAGGCATTCTCTGTGTGGAGCCTGTGTTGAGCAGGGGCTGCTACAGCGATTCTCCGCTTCCACAGAGATCAGCCAGGTATGCATACTTACATTAATCCACACTGAACTAATGTAACTATGAAAAAATATCCATACCTGAAAAAGAGTTTTATTTAGTTCTATGAGAGTTATAAGAAACAGATAGGGTAGTTTTAATTTATCATTTTTAAATAACCCCTCTGCTATTATATATCCTTGCCTGCAGCAGAGAGGGGGTGGCGTTGCTAGCAGGAAAGACACGTTTTAGAAGGAATACTGGTACTGAACACAGGATGGACACATAAATGGGCCAGCAATGACACTGAGTTCAAGTCCATGTTATATAATTTTATAATACCTAGTTTGATTAGTGGCAAATTAAGAGAAAAAAAATGACTTGTGTGTCACTGAGTTTGGTAGAAAGTTTGTCTACAGGTAGCACAGAAGATAGAGTGGTGCAGTCGCTCAGACAGATAGAGAGGCAGCAGGATGATGATCAGATGCAAATAAACAGAGTCCAATTTCCAGACAGGTAAACAGAGCTAAGAGAGACACTATAGCAGAGGTAATGGGCTGATGATCAGAATAAGCACTGGCAAGCTGGGTACAAAGTTCACAGAAACTTGCAGAAAATCACAGAAATCAATTAGGCCATGCACAGTGAGACGAAATGCAACCTTAAACCTTCTAAAGGTTGGGTAAAAGGTCTGAGTTAAGGTCAGGTGTGCAAATCAGAGACCTGCACTTAGGCCCCTTTCACACTGGGGCGGGGGGCGGCATCGGCTGTAAAACTGCGCTATTTTTAGCGCCGCTTTACCGTCGTTTTAGCGGCGGTATTCGGCTGCTAGCGGGGCGGTTTTACCTCCCTGCTAGCGGTCGAGAAAGGGTTAAAACCACCGCAAAGCGCTACTGCAGCAGCGCTTTGCTGGCGGTATAGCCGTGCTGCCCCATTGAGGTGTATACACCGCTCCTTCACCGCTCCAAAGATGCTGCTAGCTGGACTTTTTTTTACCGTCCCGCCAGCGCACTGCTCCAATGTGAAAGCCCTCAGGGCTTTCACATTGGAGACACAGCAGCGGCTCTTTCAGAGCGCTTTGCAGGTGCTATTTTTAGAGCTGTAGCGCCTGCAAAGCGCCCCAGGGTGAAAGGGGTCTTAGGGTTGCTACCTGTCCAGGATTCACCCAGACAGTTCGGGTTTGGAATCATGCGTCAGACTGTCTTGAAACCCGGACACATTATTTAGACTGGACTATGGCTTCCCAGCAGGGTTGCTGGCTGCAGTTGTCTAAGCTGAGAGTATCTATTACTCTTTCACAGCCCTAAAGCCAACATTAACAACCCCCCCCCCCAAACACACACACCTATGGGAGTGGAGAGAGGGCTCAATTTGCACCTCTTCCCCCCACCCCTACTATTCTGTGTCTGCCCACACTCCAAATTTCCAGCCCCAACTTTTTCTGAGGCATAGCACCGGGGATTGAAGTCCAGCAGCCTCAGATACATCTAGATGAGAGGTGCTGACTGCCAAAGAGTGAATGAGCTCACCACCTATCCCTGTCTGTGACTGAAGTCTCCCTCTTCTCTCTTCTGCATCTGAGCGAGTACACTAAGGCAAATCAGGGTTCTCAGGTCACCCCTTACATCAGAGTTCCCCTTTACACCAGAGGCCACAGTGTTTCCCCTTACATCAGAGTCTTCTCCGTACATGAGAGTTCTCAGTGTCCCACCTTAAATCAGGGTTCCCAGAGCATCCCTTATGTTAGAGGCCCCAGAGTTCTCCCTTACATCAGAGTCTGCAGAGTCCCCCCTTACAATGAAAGGGAACTCTGTGAGTTCAGATGTAAAAGGGGAACTCTGTGGATCCAGATGTAAATAGGGACTCTTGTTATTAACTTCATATGATTAGAAATGTTATTTAATAGCAAAATATATGTATAGTTTATACTATAAAAACAAAATGCCGTGCGCCAGTAAAGTGTTCGGGTTTGACTTGAAGAAAAGGTGGCAACCCCACTTGCACTGCGATGCTGAGCTATGGACAGCAGATGAGAAAGCTGAAGGTTGTGCCCAGTGAGGCCCAGTGAGGTTTGGGCTTCCAAATTTTTCCATTTGATACACTTCAGTGGAATAGGAACAAGGGTCACAGCGGTTGCCCTGCTGCAGAAAGTCCATAAGGTTCAACTTCAACAAGGTTATAGAATGGATTCAAAGGAGCACCTTTAAAGGTTGTGCAGTTATATGTAAATCTCCAGCATTCAGACCTCAAGTGTGGCCCCTGGTGTATTATGACAAGAAGACTTCCTGATATCTCTATGTTGATGGTCAAGTGACATTATTACTAATACTGTATAATATTTACCACCACTAGACACAGGGAGTAGAAATATATCATTCATCTTATGAGTGATGCGGGTTGCTTACATGCAATACTTTTAGGACCCTTTTGTGTGCTAAAAGGATGACAGCATGAAGCTGACACTTCTTGTGTGTGACATACATCTCTGCTATGACACCTGTCAGCAGTACACCTGGGCAAGTGCAAGTTATAGAAACCTAATTTAAAGATAATATTCACAGTTAATCTAGCATCATACTGAGTGATATCTATGTTACACTTTAACAATGCATTTTTTACATCTGCAGCTCAGTCAGAGGCCAACAGTGGAGGAACTACGTGAGAAGAAGATTCTGATACGTTTCAGCGATTATGTGGAGGTTGCAGATGCACAGGACTACGACAGGAGGGCGGATAAGCCATGGACTCGTCTCACAGCCGCTGACAAAGTTTGTATCTTTAGCAAACAAATTATTCAGTGTTAACAAAGTTTAGGTTCTCTGAGTAACAGAGCATTGCTATGGAAATCACTAGGAAATATTAAGCAATGCAGGCTTTTAAAATGTGATCTGCCAGTTTATTAAAGTGGAAATTTACCCATAACAACTTGATAAAAAAAAAAAATGTTCTTTAGCAAAGAACATACATTCCACATTAATAGCTATACCACCAAAATGAGTGTGTGCTGTAAATTGCCTCCAGCATTGCTCCTGTTTCTTCTTGTCAGAGGCTGCCATTTTGCTGAAGCCCAGAGTCCCTTAAGAGCAGTAAAATCATAAAGTTGATCTAAACCCTCCGATTAAATAGCTTCAAAAAACAGTTACATTCCTGGAAGGCTGGGATTGCTAACTGTCACATTTGCTTGTGCCCTCAACCAAACTGTCAAACCATCAAATGGTTGGTGTCATAACTGATCACATGTGCAGTACCCTGGCAGTTGGCAGATCAAACAGAAGCAGCTTCCTTGACTGTAAAGAATAGGAGGGTTCAATTCCGCTTTAAGGGCCCCTTCACATGGGCTGTCCGATCGGGTCAGCCTGTCAGTTTTTCAGACGGACCTGATCAGACCCGACATTGTCCTTTATGGAGCGGCGGATGTCAGTAGGATACATGTCCACTGACACCTGCCGCCATCCGATCCAATCCTGTCCGCCAAAAAAAGACGGATGGTGGTCCTATTTTCCACCTGTTCGGTGGATCGGATGGAAACAGATAGGCGGTTCATTTCCATCTGATTTCCCTATAGAGGAGAGTGGGACTGTGTCTGCTCTGCATCGGTGAAGATCAGTGGAGTGATCCAATGCTGAGCAAGCGGATTCCATTAAGTGGAGGTGCCCGTGTTAAAAGGGCCTAAGGCTGTCAGCAGATTGGCCTTTACAACATTGGCAGTGCCTAAGAATAGGGAGCAGATGAGCACAGGCAGAACAGGGTGCGACAGTGTATTACTGGATTTTAAACAGTATAAGCACTTATTTTTAATGTTTTATATTGCTTTGCCTGCAAAAGGGACCAGCCTGAAGTCATCTAGCAGGACTTAATTTACTGACTAAAGTTCCACTTTAACCTCTTAGCGTCGGCGCCTCCAGGCCCTTTAAGAGGTTTATGATGCAGGGAGGCGGGCACGGCTTAAGATCACATAACTGCCATGATTGGCTGTCATGGTGTCACATGGTCCGGAACGCAAGCGAGCGCTCGCCAACTTTCGGTTAGTCGACGGTAACTGTACTGGGTGCATGCAGCACGCACACTGTCAGCATGAGTACAAAAGCAGCTATTCATGCAAATATGCCGCCCCTTGGCGCTAAGGACCAGACGTTGAAAGGCTGCATATTTGCGTACTGCCGGCGCCAAGGGGTTACCCATCTCCCTACCTGCACTCTATCAAAACAGCCACCAGGGGTAGTAGTTATCTGATTGGATGTTTTAAAACGTCCTTTTTTATACTCTTGTGCTTGCATCAAGAAATTGCATGGCACAATATTATGGTTATTTCAGTGGTATAAGGAAAATTCTCACCAAAAATGACTTCAAGATAAACATTATTCATTTCTGTTCTTGTACCTTTATTCCTAGATTTAAAAAATGCAAAATGGAGGAAGGAGTTAATTAGGTTAACTGAGTGTTAACATGATATAAAAATCTACATGACATAGTAAATGCAGTGCAATGATACTTTACTTAATGACTATCTGCAGGTGTTATTTTATACAGGAGTGGCTGCATTTTGAATTAAATAATCAATAAAAATGTGCAAGCCTTGGTTAGGTTAGTTGAATCGAAAGCAGATAATACCACTCCAAGCGTCCGTCTCCGCACACGCCACGGTTGCATCAGGTACCCGTCCACAAGTGAGTCCTCACTACATTTGTAGTGTGTCAGGAAACATGGGCACAACACACTGATTACATTACTAGACTAAAGCCTGGTAACAACTATGAGCTTTTACAGCTCTGGTCGGAGCCGCTGTACTAATGATCTGTTGTTCGTACAGCGATCTCCTCTGATGAGCTTTTGTGTTCTGACAGGGGGACATCGTGTCCCCCCCCCACCCCCCACCCCCCCCGCCAGAACACTGTGATCAGCGCTCTCTGCCATTGGCGCTGAGAGCGCTGACCGAGAGTCGGTCAGCTGCTGGTTTTCCAGCATGCTCAGGCGGTTTTTGTTAGACCGGCTGGCATTTAGGCGGGCCAAATGTCGGACGGTTTTTATTGAACCAGCTGATGTCACCTGACATTCGGCCCTTGTGTAAGGGGCTTAAGGGCTACAAGTGTGAGAGCTGAAATGGTTAATAAACAAAGAGTTGTGTTTTCCACTTACAGGCAGCAACCAGATTTAATCTTTAATTAATGTAATGTAGTTAGAACTGTAAACGTTGCAATTGTTTAAATATATGGGTGAGCTGAATAAAAATAAAACATATGCAGAACGTCTCTGCAATACATGCACATTTCTCCATCTTTTGCCTCTGCAAGCAGAGAAAAAAAACGTCTTGATTGTGCCAAAAATCCAGGGAGCTAACTTCCTGATGTTTGCTTTCAACAGTAGTTAGGTTAAAAAAAAAAATCCCACGCTTTGAACCTCTCACAGAGCACTGTTGAATTCATCATCCGAAAATGGAAAGAGTATGGCGCAACTGCAAACCTACCAACCTAAACTGACAGGCCGGGCAAGGAAAACATTAATCAGAGAAGTAGCCAAGAGGCCCATGGTAACTCTGGAAGAGCTGTAGAGATCCACAGCTCAGGTGGGAGAATCTGTCCACAGGACAATTATTAGTTGTGCACTCCACAAATCTGGCCTTTATAGAAGAGTGGCAAGAAGAAAGCCATTGTTGAAAGAAAGCCATAAGAGATCCTGTTTGCAGTTTGCGAGAAGCCATGTGGGGGACACAGCAAACATGTGGAAGAAGGTGCTCTTGTCAGATGAGACCAAAATTGGACTTTTTGGCCTAAAAGCAAAATGCTGTGTGTGATGGAAAACTAACACTGCACATCACCCTGAACACACCATCCCCACCGTGAAACATGGTGGTTGACAGCATCATGTTGTGGGGATGCCTTTCTTCAGCAGGGACAGGGAAGCTGGTCAGAGTTGATGGGAAGATGGATGGAGCCAAATACAGGGCAATCTTGGAAGAAAACCTGTTAGAGTCTGCAAAAGACTTCAGACTGGGGCGGAGGTTCACCTTCCAGCAGGACAACGACCCTAAACATACAGCCAGATCTACAATGGAATGGTTTAGATCAAAGTATATTCATGTGTTAGAATAGCCCAGTCAAAATCCAGACCTAAATCCAATTGAGAATCTGTGGCAAGACTTAAAAATTGCTGTTCACAGATGCTCTCCATCCAGTCTGACAGAGCTTGAGCTATTTCGGAAGGAAGAATGGGCAAAAAGTTCACTCTCTAGATGTGCAAAACTGGTAGAGACATCCCCAAAAAGACTTTCAGCTGTAATTGCAGCCAAAGGTGGTTCTACAAAGTATTGACTCAGGGGGGCTGAATACAAATGCACACCACACTTTTAACATATTTGTAACACATTTTGAAATCCATTTATCATTTTCCTTCAAGTTCACAATTATGTGCCACTTTGTTTTGGTCTATCACATAAAATCCCAATAAAATACATTTCAGTTATTGGTTGCAACATGACAAAATGTGGAAAATTTCAAGGGGTGTGAATACTTTTTCAAGGCACTGTAGCTTTGTCTCCACATCTCCATGAAATAAAAGGGGGATTTGTAGTCCAGCAGGGGATAACTCAAGCTGATGCTGACAACACTGCTCAGGCTTTTAGTACAGCAGAGGCACTGTGTTGTACTCACTACAAGAAGTTAGATGCTCCTTGGATCCTCTGGCAGGATCAACAGATATTATTCTATTTTTCCAGTGTTTTTAAAGCCAAAACATGGGAAAATGTACATGTGTACATTTACACTTAATATGTTATTTTTTTTAGGGTATACATTTCTACTGCTCATTGCCTGTGAGCATGTATTGCTTTTTGTAATAAATCTGGTGAAAAGGGACATATTTTTTAACATACTCTCTCTTGTCATTACAGGCAGCCATACGAAAAGAGCTGAATGAATTTAAAAGTACAGAAATGGAAGTTCATGAATTAAGTAGGCATTTAACAAGGTTGGTATTTATCAGTAATAGATACATATGGAAAGAACATTTCCAGCAGCATTTTTCACATAAGAACTCCTTGCATTGGCTATACTGATCACATTGGCTATAAGCTGAATGTAATAAGTTGCTGTGAAACAAGTTAATAAATACAGTAATGCTGCATTGCAGATGACTACTAATGTAACTCGTAAATAAAATGTACTGAAATGACTGTTATTTCACCAGAGGTTAGAAAGGTTGTATTTTTGGTATAAGGTATTGGAATTGCTAGCTATTCGTGGTACTTATCCCAAACAGTGTTGTAACCCATTATATATGGAACATTTGCTTTTGTTTTTGTCAGCAAAACAGCATGATAGCTGAACTTATATCCGTCACTGGTGTGATACTTCAACTGATAATGTTAGATTAACCTCCCTGGCATTATGATTATTTCAGATTTTTGCGTCTAAAAGCGGTACAATTATTTTGCATAGAAATTTGTCCACCAAGAGTCTAGTAGATATCCCAGGTATGATGAAGTTTGAAACACAAAATCATAAATTATAATATAATAAATAAATATAAAATAATTTTAAAAAATAATAATATAATAATAATAAAATAAATTTCCCCACGATTCACTATCACTCAATTCTGCAAGTGTTCTAATTTACTATCGCTGTTTTCTAGCTGGTCTAAAACCACTTTTGACGTAAAGGGACACTTTTTGGTATGGACAATCTTAAGTTTCCAGGCAGAAAGAACAGTATATATAATATAAAACTGCCTGCAGGGCATTGGACAAAGCATTGGGGACAAAAGGGATGTGAAATGATTTCATACAGTACTGTAATCTGTAAGATTACAGTGCTGTATGTGTTATGATTTTTACATTTTTGTTTTTTGAATTTGCTGCCAGGCTCCGCCCCCGTGCATCGCAATGCTCTCAGGGAACGAAGCCTGGCACAGAGAGGCTTCGGGAAGAGGACAGAACCCACAGACACTGCGGGGGGACATCGCAGGATCCTGGGGACAAGGTAAGTATACTGCACCAGGATCCTGCAATGCAATCCCGAGCGTGGCTCGGGGTTACCACTAATGGTGCTGAAATTTAACCCCGAGCCACACTCGGGAATACCATCAGGGAGGTTAAGTTTAAGGATAAGGGGTTAGGAGCATGTTAAAGTTAAGGGTTTCATTAAGTGGTTAAACCAAAGATTAGATTGATTAGGGTTAATTATTGGGTATGCCTCACCAATTTTATATTAAAAAAAGCAAATATTCCAACTTTACAGGGTTTTGATATATTTTAGTGAAACTTTTAGTAAAATAATAACTGGAATGGGTATTCTATTTGTTTTACTAAATGGAGCATCCAAGGTCCAACTGATATCTGCTGTTGTGATGTTGCTGAAGTTTCCTTCAGAAGTAGCTAGCATTTATGAGTAATTCAATCACCTTAATCCCATCACCTTGGTATGTACTGAGGCAGATGTTGATTCCCAGGAACATAATGGGAGTGGTGAAAGCTTGCAAAATAATTCTGCTCTAATTACATATTCCAATCCCATGGCGTCAAAAAGTCTGCAATAGGTGTTAAATCAACAGCGTAGAGATGTTAAACGTTATTATATGTGGGTGAAAGCTGGTCGCAAAGGCCCCCACTCCTGTTTAGGAGTGATTCCAGTTTTATGAAGATTAACACCAACTGTCGTCTACATAGAACAGGATGCTTTGCCAAAGTTTGAAACCTTCCATAATATTATTGGCCTTGACACACTACCTTACACCAAGGTGATTGCATTAAGGTGACTGAGTTACATGTATGTCTATAAGTGCTGAGGTATGGTCTTGACATTTGAGACACTGGGGTTGATTTACTAAAACTGGAGAGTGCAAAATCTGGTGCAGCTCTGCATATAAACCAATCAAATGTCAAAGCTTAACTGAATAAGCTGAAGCTGATTGGCTACCATGCACAGCTGCAGCAGATTTTGCACTCTCCAATTTTACTAAATCAACCCCACTGTCATTTAGGCTGAGGAAGCTACTTGATAAGTGGCAAAATGTCTTCAACATTGCAGAAATTATCTAGTTTAATGTAAGTATTACTAGCTATGCCATGCCCTGGAATATTAGAATCTTAAGATGTAACTTCAGAAATGTTTATTGAGCATTACATTTGTGGTATTTTCCTTGATATGGAGGAATGTTCAAAGGTTTTCATGTATAATTATTTTTAAGTTTTCTCATATAGCACAGCAGGTTTTTTCACCTAATAAAAAGAAAAAACTGCGAACAGACTTGTGGGAAAATTACAAACACAGTACTCTGTAACATTGTGCGTCACAAAGAATGTACACCAAGCCAACCTTTTTTTTGTATGTTTTCTGTTTTACAGGTTTCACAGACCCTAGCATTAAAGTTCTACTTGAATACTATCTTCAAAAAGGGAACCACAAAGTGCTGGGATATTTTATTTTCTCTTATACGTCAATGTAAATCTATGGAACTGCCTTGTTTCTCAAGAGAAAATAATGGCATTTGCATAGTCTTCATAGATGATCTCCATCTTCACTAGACCTTCTCAATGTGAAGCATTGTGCAACGGAAAATGTCAGCAGAAGTGTGGATTTGTCCAGTATGTACAAAGTGAACAGATGTTGTTCTTCCGTCGGTGCTTGGACGTCAACATCTATGTGTCGCTGTGTTCGATAGTCCACGTGAAAGGAAACGTGAAGGGTCCTTGAACCTGAACAAGCAGAGGAGTCCTGTGAAGCATATGTCAAAAATTCTTGATGCATTCAGCCAAATCTATATGGGCTTTGTAAGCAAAGAAGAGAGACTTGCACTACTTTTCCTCTGTAAAGCATTCCCAGTTCATGTTGCATCTTCCACGCCAGAGACTGGTTGGAAATTCTGAGCCTGTTGTGGTAAATGGAACATTTACAATGGAACATGTGCTCACTCCGCAGAATATAGAGAAATGACAGGGAAGGAATGGCCAGCAACATGTAGCTTTGCAGCTATTATCTGGCAACAAAATCATCATCATGTTCCGTAGCCATTAAGAGAGTAATCAGGGTCGGATAATAAAAGCTCACAGAGACATCAACCCATTTGAAGAACAAAAATATTCTTTTTTTTTTTTTTTTTTCAAATTACCTAAAGTGGTGTGGCCCGAATGTCAGTGTACTTAGGTTCTGAGTCTGCATACTTGGTTATGTGTATTTTGCACAGTGCATTTCATTGTACCATATTTCAATTGCATACAGTTCTTAAGTTGAGCAGGCTGCTCAATGTATTTTTGTTACTACAATTCTGTATCAGGAGGTGCAGTCTTGGTCGGTCCAAATTTTCCATTTTACATCCCACAATAATATTTTCCCAAAGGCAGATATTGATGGTGTTTGTCTTTGGGAATGTGGTGTCATTATATTGTGCCTGTTCTGTATAGACTAGGAACGACTGCAAAGACAGAGTCAGCCATTTCACCAGGTTAGACGTTTCCCATGACTGGGCCTGTTCATATAAACATGGAGTTTTCTTGTAAATTAAATAAACAAGAATATTTTTCAAAATCGACTTTTCGTTTATGCAAATATTTCTGGTGAATTACCATCTAATGGTGTCATTGTCCAAAAAAGTAACATATATCTCGATGCGAGTGTGTGTGTGTGTGTGTGTGTAAACATAGGTTTGATCAGATCCTATTAGACAAACATTTCTAATTGCAACTTGATGGGATATAATGCTACTAGGAATGCACAAGGGAAGCATAACAACACCTCAAGTACATTGCTTTTAGATAATACTGTGTATTTTGTGCATTGTGATCTGGGGTATTTTTTTAAATCAGAATTCTGATTTCTAGGAAGAAGAGCTATCAG
Organism: Aquarana catesbeiana; assembly: GCF_042186555.1. Classification (NCBI taxonomy): domain Eukaryota; kingdom Metazoa; phylum Chordata; class Amphibia; order Anura; family Ranidae; genus Aquarana; species Aquarana catesbeiana. The sequence continues at coordinate 393,194,122 of NC_133328.1, forward strand.
GAGACTAATATCCCGCCAATTCTGCCACCGTCTATAATACAAACTTAAATAACAGGAAAGTCGGAAGTTCAGTACCTTGTTGTAGTCTGCTGTAAGCAAACAAGTTACATAGGAACCCAGCTCACTTTTCTCTCCCATTTATTGAAAGACATGACATTGATGATTAAATCCCACCCACTGGATTACAGTGCCAAGTACAAAAACACACTAGGGTTAAACCTGCATCTGGTAGAGGCAGCTTGTTTTGCATTTTGTGTGTGTCTGTGGAGGTAGGATCTTACTGGGAAAAGACCAATCTGTGTGCAGGTAGTGTGAGGCCACTGCTAGAGTATGCTTTGTTCAGCTAAATTCAAATAGAAGCAGAATCTCCCAAATAAAAAGTAGAACCTAGGCACTGTATTATTAAGGATAATAATATGTAATGTAATGTTATCACAGCCAGGGGCGGATTGACCATTCGGGCACGCGGGCACTGCCCGAGAGCCCCATGCCACTAAGGGGCCCCATCAGGGTTGCCAGCCTCAATAAAACCAGGGACAGTATGTAAAAATCTGTGTTTTTTTTAAAAATCCCAAGATTATAGCCGCCCCCCCTCTCCAGTACCTTTTCAGTGTTTGTATGTGTAATCTGTGTGTGTATACTGTGTGTCTGTATACTGTATGTGTGTATACTGTGTGGCCCCATAATCTATTGCCTGGGAGCACCATAATATCCTATTGCCTGGGGGCCCCAAAATCTCCTATTGCCCGGGGCCCCATAATCTTCTCCTATTGCCCAGGAGCTCCATAATCTCCTATTGCCCGGGGGCCCCATGAGTTGTCAGTCCGCCCCTGAACACAGCCATCTTGGACACCTTTCAATGTTAATTCATTGTATAATGTTTGGTCACAACCCTAAAACGGGGTTGCAAAGTGAAGAAATAACAATTAAAGCTTCTCACGAAAAAAAAGTGGCGTTGAGAAAGGTATCTTGGTAATATTGGGTTCAAAACTAAACAAACCTACATACTCACCTATGTGGATGCAGCATCAATCTAATGCTGCATATGTCCCCCACCGCCAATAATAACCTAAAGAAATTTGTAATCCTTCAATAATACAATAAATGCAAACATACAGTAGAAATAACGTGAAAGCATTATCAAGAAGTAAAGAAATGTATAATATTATAATATAAGTCCACATAAAAGTCCACCATGTAGAAAAATATGACTTTGTGGGAGTAAAACAACCACTGTGCTCTCCACATCACCACAAAGACCATGTTGGAGTTGCAGGCTTACCAGAAAGCCATAACCCTCTGCATGAGAGTGGTCAAGGGGTGCTTGTTGTCATAAAAAGTCTCGGCAACTCATATCCTTTGTGTTTCACATAAGCTTACATCTATGTTGGTGTCCCTTGTTAATTTTACATTGTATTGTTGTAAATGTAACTGTCTACTCCCAAACTGTCATTTGAAGTAAAACACATAGCCAAGTATTATTCTCCACAATTTTTTTACTGTGCATTAAAAAAAGAAAACAAAAAGAAATTAGACATGCTATCTGCCAATAGAACTCAACCAAAAAGTGCATTCTATGCATCCAAAAATATAGAAAATATACCAAATCAAATCATTATTCAACCAAAAATAAAATAAAAGCCTCATGCATGTGTCCTGCTTCTTAATAAAGGGGGTCAACAATGCCAAGAGTTGGTGAAAGCAGGGGTCCGTCATCCGGAGATAATTTCGAAAATCTTCTGGATTATTCTCCTGGAGCTCCGCAGCAAAGGCATATGACATAATTGGTCACGATTAATAAAGCAACCAATTTTTGGTCCAAGAAGTCCTCCTCCTCCTGTTCCTGGACTTTGGGTCAAAGCAATAACTCCAAGGCCAATAATAAATAACACATTATCTCCTCCGATTCCGCAACATTTCTGGTTGACGAAGGGCCGTTCAGAAACAAACTGAAAAGCGCAAAATGAAAAGTGCGAATCAACACTCACCAAACTTCTACTAACATGAAATTAGCAGAAGGAGCCCAAAGGGTGGCGCATGACAATTGAACTTTCTCTTTATCGTCTCGTAGTACATCCAGTATGTCACTACGTTTGTGTTTGTTGGCCGACAATTGCTTGACAAGTTTTTGGCCAACACCCTTCCGACAAAAGTCCGAGGCTTTGTCTGTGGTAAATCCAATCGTGTGTACGAGGCTTATGGCTCAGAAACAGAGTTCCTGAATGGCGGTGGACTGAGCCTGTCATGCTAGTGTCAACTGACATTCGTATTCCTTTTCTCCTCCCAAAATCCAATGACATGGTACACATAAGCTGGATAAAACATAGGGGCTGTTTAGGGGTGTTCTGCTGGATATATTAATATTCTGGTGCTCAGTAATTTGTGGAGCAGTATGCTACAATGCTTTTTGGACTCGCCGTTCTGAGGGCTGTGTATATCAAAGAGTGGTTGGCAAAGTCTGCTTTTGCCTAACAGCACCAGAATGCGCCTACACTATAACATAATAGCGTCAAATGCACAGCTATAGGACAGGGGATGATTTGCTAGACTTGGCACCATTTTTGAGTCAGGCATCGAGATTTTATATTCATTTGTATTGTATTATAGACTCCAGACCTATCTATTAAACCCCCCTCGCTGTTCTGTGCATCATGCTTTGTGTGTTGTGGTTAGCCCTGTCCACTCCACCCCCCCCCCCCCCCCCCATTCTCAGGAATTATTATTATTATCAAATGTTCCCAGGTATGTACATTACTATGTCACCTAATAATGTGATTCCTATAAAATATTTATAATGCAAGTTAGCAACAAATGTAGACTGAAATATTATGCTAGAAAGTATGGTAATGAAGTCAGGGCCAAAACAGGAGCATAAATAAAAAGAGGCTTTCATTTGCAGGGCTGTGGATAATTGTTTTTCCTTGGGGGGCAGGAGGGAATTCAGTTCTCTTTCTAATGATAAGAATTTATGTAGCTGACATCTTTATGTTTGAAAATATATACCAGTTATATACATACGGCTCTTTTACATTGTCACATTGTGCTTTGACGGGTGCAGTACAGTATACCCACTGCTTCCCATAGACTTTTATGTTCCATGTTTTTGATGCGTTTTCTGAACGTGCATCACAGATACAACCTGCAGGACATCTGGTACACTTTCATAAAATGCACTAAAAGCACGGGACATAATAGATGTCTATGGGAAACCACGGGTAAACTGCACAAAAACACGGTTTACACTGTATTGCAGTATGATAGCGCCCTACAGTAACTGAACAAATATTTAACTTGGCCTCAGGAAATTTTTTCTTTAACACTAAGGATGAACATTGTGTTTTAAAAAAACTTTTAATTAGTATCTGCTTCAAATTTTGACTATGTAACCATAGCTCCCAACTGTCCCCGATTATTTAGGGACTGTACTTCCTTTGGAATAACGTTAATCTGTTCTTCTGTCATTCAATTTTTAAATTATTGCATTTGTAAATTTCAAAAGACAGTGTAGCGCACCCCCTAATGAGCCGCAAGTGTAAAGGTATCCCTCACCCTGCACAGCCAGGCACACAGCATCTTCACAGCACACTTGAGGCAGAAGAACAGTTCAGTGCTTTGTTTTTATATTTTATTGAGGGGAATAAACTTGGATAGAGATAGGGGTATTATGGGATGCCCACTTGATCAAAGCAGTAGACTTCTTCAGGGACACAACTATATACAGTGCGTATATACACTTCTCTTCTACCTCCAACACAAATCTTGCTTGTAGAACTACAACTCCCAGGACCAGCTGGCACTGTTTGGATGATCTAACAAAGGCACAGTTAGACTGGTAGCAAATGCCCTTTACAGGCAGGGACCGCAGGCCCCTTGTTTGTGTAACAAAGTCCTAGTGCCCGGCATCACCTCTTTGGGCACTGCCAGCCAACCTGGCTGCAGCTGCCCCTTTCTCTAGCCCTCCTGCCTAAGACTCCACAGTCCTCCTTGACTGACTCTGCATCCATTCCAGGCTGCTTTCCCTCAGTCCCTTCAGGCATGCCTCTCAGTCCTCTCCACCAGCCCGCAGTGTTCTCCTGCTGTCCTCCACTTGTTCTGGTGCCTCCGGTCAGGATACCTCTGTGTGTCATGAAGAGGGGTCCCTTCCACTCCCGAGCCCAGGCCCCCTGCCCCCCAGACTAGGGGGCTACCCTCAAGGGCCACCGACAGCCTAACACTCCACCTCCAGCTTCCACCCAAACTCCACTGCCCCCAGCTAGGCTGACCCTGAGTATTTGAGGGGGCCTGCCCCCTGCCAAGCCAGCTCAAGGCAACTCAGGGCAGCTCCTCCTCTTCTCCACTCCCATTCCTTTAGAACCTTCTGTAAGTTTCCAGAAGTAGGGGACGGTCTCAGAGATGCTCCCTGTGATTCATCCAGCCCTCCCTGAGTCACTCAAACCCTGACCCAGAAAAAACACACAGGCTTAGCTGCCAGCCAAGCCTGAATTTACCTACACTAACAGCTAGGGGGTGCTACAACAGTATAAATGAATAGCAGTAAAAAAATCACTTGTGGGAGTAACCAATACATTTTTTTATGTATTAATTCTCAATTTAACAGGGGTGTGACAGGGTTGTGTCCTTTGCCTGCATGTTTTTTCTAATTGGTGTCCCTCTTTCCCATCTCAGAAAGTTAGGAGGTATGATATGTAGCAGGTACCAGGGGAAGACATTTATCCCTAACTGCAAGTAAGCGCTTAATGTGCAGATACATGCGTATACATATTTACATTACTTGACAGGGCGGTCGCACGATATCACACTGATGGTCACAGAGCTGCAGATCACTCTAATGCCGCGTACAGACGATCAGAATTTCCGACAACAAATGTTTGATGTGTACTTGTTGTCGGAAATTCCGACCGTGTGTATGCTCCATCTGACATTTGCTGTCGGAATTTCCGACAACAACTGTTTGAGAGCTGGTTCTCAAATTTTCCGACAAAAAAACTTTTTGTCGGAAATTACGAGCATGTGTACACAATTCCGACGCACAAAATTCCACACATGCTCTAAATCAAGTGCGAGACGGAAGCGCTGGGTCTAGTAAAACTAGCATTCGTAATGGAGATAGCACATTCATCACGCTGCAAAGTTTTTAATCTTTTAATGCAGCGCATTCTCTTCTTCTTTATAATGCTAGAATAATAAAGTAGTTTTGCTGCTGATATTCACACACTGACAAACTGATTTCTTTATTATTTCTCGTGATCTCATGAATAATCTTTTTTTTTTTTCGCCATATCTCTAGAACAATGTTTATAATTTTTTTTTCTAGTGATCTCCATAATCTTTTTTGTTGTTTTGTGTGCAAAGTTACCACAACACCATTAATATCTTTTATTTTTTAACCTCAAAGAAGTTGGTTGGTGTTGGTGTCTCTTGTTAATCTGACATTGTAATTTTGAAATGTACCTGCCTACTCACAAACAAACTCTCCTTTTTGAAGTAAAACACATAGCCAAGGATTTAAAGTAAAAAATTATAAATGTATTAGGGGTCATAACAAAATAAAGAGAAAGGCAACGCTGGATAAACTGTTGAAATTGGCGTAGCCTTTGTACCCCAGGGCAGACATCAATTATTTGACAGGCAAAATTGGTAGCCTGAGGAGTCCATTTAAAAGGGAGCACGATCCGGTCCAGGACTCCGAGAGATCGGGAGCAGCAGCAGATGACATATATGTCCCCAGGCTGTGGTCTTACCACAGCCTGCATCTTTTGCCAGACAAGACCGAACCCAGGCTATCATTCTCAAGACTTCCTTGCACGCTTCCTTCCAGGCTGTGGTGTTGGAGTTGTGGCAGGAGGTGGAGGGAGAATATGGTCCAACTCACATACGTGACTTTTTTGTGAGTTCGCTCATCACCCCCTTATTTAGGACCTGAAATATTAGCTCCTCACTGATGATGCGTTGGCCCACCTCTATTTCCTGCATCTTACTGGTTGTCATACACGCAAAGGCCTCTTGAACACTGGGGGTTGTTGTGAGAACGCCTGCTGGATCAAACCAAGCGCTGACTCCCCCACACTCCTCCCCTACCTGGGCCTTTTTGTTGGAAGGCGGAGGGGAGGAACCTGGGATTTGGTCAGGCTACTGGGCATGGCCCCCTCCTAGCTGCCACTTTCCACAGCCACCTCCTGGCTGCCACTTTCCCCCGCCATCTCCTGGCTGCCACTTTCCACGGCCTCCACCTGGCTGAGACTTTCCTGTGTATGAAAACGGGACATAATTATAGTTTTTTGGTCGTCAATCACACACAATTTTGAGCTCATGGCTGTTGCAAATTGAATGTTAACAAATAGAAAAGACTATCCTTCTGACCCTGATCCTCCTGACTCTATACTATCCTATTGATATGTAAACCACTTTGTTAAATCTGAAATTAGTGATCAATAACATCTAGTTAACATCATTAATTTTTTGTCAAGAAATATGTTGAACAATGCTGTACCTGGCTCAAGCTGGGCTCCTTCACAACTTCCTGGGTGGAAGGCCCAGGTTGTACGTCGGAAGCCTCATCTGAGGTGGAAGGAAGAGTGAAAGGAAGAGTTGAGAGTGATGGCCTAATTTCAGTCTGGTCTGACAAAAACCGCAGTCTGTCATAGTACCACAGCCTGGGGACATAAACGTCATCTGCTGCTACTCCTGATCTCATGGAATCCTGGACCTTTTTGCGCTCCCTATTATATGTACTCCTCAGGCCACCAATTTTGCACTTCAAATAGTTGATGTCTGCCGTGGGAATCACCGACTTCACCAATTCCAACAGTTGATCCAGCGTTTCCTTCCTCTTTAGTTTGTTATTATAAAATGGGTGTTTCACTTGCTACAGACAGGGCAGCTCTCTGTACTTATCAATGAAGCTAGGGAGGAAATCATGGTCATTGAATGTATCCATATTCTCTGCAAGACACAACACAAGACAAATCCTAATGTCAGTCTAATCTTGTCCCAATATAGGCCTCAATCTATAAGCAGTATAGGCCACTGATGCCTCAAGTTAAAATTGTACCTTCGTTAGCACGATCGGCGCTTACGCTTCTCCGTCCTCTGCTTACAGATCGTATGTACGACGCACGTGTATTATGCTTTATATACACTGCGCATGCATGAAACTCCGCCCTTGACCTTCATTCTAGTATATCTACCCCTTCTCTTTCGGCGCAGTGGGAGAGCACATGGCGGAGACAGAGCAGGTGCATGCAGAGGAGAGCAGCAACGACGAGGAAAGCCCGGAGCGAGAAACGTCCCGATCCAGGAGGAGATTTAAGGCCTTAAATACGGCCTTTGTTGAGATGGTGGATATCTTGAAGAGGGCCGACTATGAAGAGAAATATGGACCATGCAGAAACGCAAATGTGAGAAAGGCCAAAATCATGACTAAAGTTGTGAAAAGTCTGCAGAAGAATTTTGTCATTTTTGTCATGTGTTGCTATTATTATTATTAGTTGCATGCTGCTCCATGTGCTTTTCTTTACTGTTGTACAGTTTAAAATGGCAAGTTTCCGGTTCGTGGGGACAGTAATCGTTCGTAGTAAACATCGTTCGTTCGCCCACTAATATGATGTTTTTGACAGATGCAGCGTAACTACATTTGTTCAGGCAATTTTGTATTAAAAGAAGTTTATTACATTGTTGTCTAGATGTGTTTTAACTAGAATGAAATGCAAACTTGATTCAGTGTAAGGAGAGGACACTTAGCACCTGTTTACACATCTGGACGCAGGAGCACTAGTGTGGGACACCAGAACACCCTTTTTAGGGTGTCCCACACAGGTGCTCCAGTGGATACTAGGAGTGTCTCCATGTAGGAAACTTTACCAAAAAAGGTAAGTATTCCAGCTTGAAGAAAGGGAAAAAATCATGTCTTCAGCTTGGAACTCTGCCAAAACAGACAATTGTATGACACTTCCAAGCAATGTTTCATATTACTATTTCTTGCCTCAAATATCTGTGTGCTAAGTATACCTTATTTTTTATTTACATAGGGAAGAAAAGACTTGGGACATCAGAGGACTCCAAGAACACCACACCTCGTAAAGAAGGGGAAATCCCCACACCACAAAATGAAGATGTGGATTCAGAGGTACATGAATTGGGCGAAATAGTGACCACAACAGGTGAGTGTCTGAGACCACAGCTTCAGGTAATAGATGTATGCCTGCATATTTATAATACATGGTGTGTTTTTTTATTTTAGGTGATGTGGATGTTGTGGAAGAACAAACTCATTTTGGCTCCCAATTTGTGTGCATCTTCAAAATGTGGCTTTTACAGGGGTTACATCACCCCATCTGATGAAGGCAAGATCAACACAGTTTGGACATTCTAATGTCTGATATTGCCTTCAATTTTTCAAAGTTGAACTTTGTAGGTTCCCGAGTTGTGTATGTTATTATGGTTTTAAACATAACCAAACATTAACCAAAAAAGGGCTATTTCTAATGTCAACCATAAAAATGTTATACACCAAAGATGTTGGTTTGTTCAAAAACCCCTTTCTAACACACATGTGAATGTGCACGGAGAAAATGTTTTATACTCAACAATGTGTGGCTTCTTATTTCAATGCTCAATAGCAGTTTTTGGAGTAAGTTGTTGTAGTTTACAGTGACAATTGGGGTATTTACAAAAGGCAAATCCACTTTGTACTACAAGTGCACTTTCAGTGCAGTTTCAGTGCACTTGCAGTGCAAAGTGGATTTGCCTTTAGTAAATAACCCCCACAGTGCTCTAAAATTGGCCCCAATCAGGCCATTTTAGGGACTCAAAACAATTAATTCATGGTGCTGAAAAGGATGAATTATTTTTTTGAATTTTTTATCATCAATGCATTACATACATTAACAACAAAAACAATGTGTGTGTGTGTAGCAGACCCACAACATAATAGTTAGCTGAAGAAGAGATTGTCACCTCATGTATCAAATAAATAATGTTTGCACTATTGAAGAAAATGTTCAAAAAGAAAAGCCCATTGGCAAACCTAGGAGACAGCTAAAAGAAAGGCTCCATTAACGTCTCCATGCAGGAAAACAGATACAAATTGTTCTCTAAATGGTATAGGACACCTGAGAAGGTTCATCACTTCCACCCCACCATTCCCCCAACCTGCTGGAGATGTGGTGCAGCCAGGGGCACTCTACTGCACATTTGGTGGGAATGCAGCCTGATACAACCATTTTGGAATGAAATAAATCAGTTGATCTCACAAATCACAACGTTCCAATTAGCACTTTCTCCAGCACACTACTTGCTCCACCACACTCCCGTCTCTCTGAGTTCCTACAAAACATCCCTCACTTTACATCTCATCAATGCAGCCAACCTATGCATCCTTGCCTTCTGGAGGAATACTGCCCCCCCCCCCCCCCCCCCCACGGTCCGAGATTGGATCCGTAGGGTAGACAGAATAGCTGACATGGAAAATCTTATAGGCCAATCCAATGACAACCCTACTAAACTCTATGTCACATGGGCAAGTTGGCTACACTACAGACAAACCCAAACGTGGACCTCGTTGCCTCAAACTCCTCCACGATCATCATGAAGGCCATCTGTTGCCTTCCGTTCCGGATACCCCCTTATAACACAACCGCCATCTCCCATCCCCATTTCCCACTCTATCTCTCCCCTACAGTGTTTTCCCAACACTGTCTTTCATTTAGATAAGTTCTATACTACCCCCAGAACATCCCCTTTCCTGTTTACCCCACAGGTAAGGGCTCATGCTCGTACTGTTATGAACACTCCAGTTGCCATTCCCATTCTGTCATTCAGAGTTCCTATCGGGAACTAAGCAAGCCTCTAACCACACCACCAATTCTAGCTCCATCCACAGCAAAGTTCCCTTTAGGGGTGAATGGTACTGGGATTATCACTCATTGGTGTGTAAGCAACCCACGGGCCTATCCCGATCTCAACACTGTCCGCTTCTTATTTCTGCAGAAAATAACGAAGATATTGACTGATAATTGACAGTTCCACTGTGCTTCTAACTAGTTCCCATGGCCTAGATGCTGGCCCTTGGATATCTCACCTGCACTGAAAATGAATTAGGAATCTTGCAAGTTTACATATGTTAATGTTTTTATATTTCCCCACCTCGCTTAAGGTGACCGATACCTCTTTCATGGGCGGACAGCTTGTACCATTGCAATATAACTGCATATTATTCGTCTGCAACCTTGTTTATTGAGATGTATGTTCTACACTTTTTGTTCAACCATAAAATTCAATAAAACCCTTTTTGAAAAAAAAAAAAAATTCCTGAAATCATCAGGATTATTCTCCTGGATCTCCCGCAACAAAGGCATGGTCACGCTGGAGCAACCAATTCTTCGTCCATGAACTCCTCCTCGTCCTGTTCATGGACTGGGTTTGAAAAAAGAAAATGTGGGACTTTGAATGAGGACAGGATAGTACCTCCATCCCGGGTTCAGAAAATAAACAGGGAAGACATTGGGACTTTAAATGAGGCAGTTGACAGGATGGAGTTGAAATCAAAAAGGTCAATTTATTGCATAGGCATCCAAAAATACATCACACAGTATGGACATAGAGGGTTGTATGCGCATACACGCTAACAAAACCTGCATGAATATGTGTTTAAACAGAGAATAACATGACATCTGAGCAACAAATCAAGATTAACAGATTTCATAGAGGGAGTATATATACAGAACTGGGAGGTACATGCCAGCATGATGTAAAAGGTACGTATAAATATATAGGTTCCTAAAAACATTGATCTGGATGAGATCCTATTAAAACAAGAGTAGCTGCATCCGTATTGCCCGACGCGTTTCTGATTAACACTTCTTCAGGGGCAGATGCAGTGGGGTATCTGTAAATAACAAAATATGAAAACATCAACCGATGAGCTAAGAGCAACCAGAAAGGACAATAAGTCGATTTCTGGATACTTACACTAACTAAGGTGTATCGTAGGGTGGGTACCGGGCTACAAGGGTTTGTTCTCCCCCGGAGCTGAGGCGGCCAAGGACCCAACGCAGGACAGGCATACACAGGCATCATCTCCAGAATGCAAACCATCACTTCCAATGAAAACAAATCAAAGTCATCATAAATTTGTATCTGAAATGGATAAAAAGTCCATTGAGATAAGCCATTGTTGTTGACAGAAAGAGTATAAGAAGTAGAGTACTTTAAAAAGGAACCACTAAGTGTTACCTAAATGTGCTTGAGACAAGAGCTTTCCAAAGCTATGGCGTCTGCACGTGTGCGGGAGTGAAGGCTGCGTCCGTGGGAGAAAAACCGGCGCCTAAATATGCATGCCGCCTGCGTCGGCAGTGGCCGCCAACGTCACGTGGGAGCCGACAATGCGTGAGGCGGGACCACAGCCTAGGCGGTGGGGACCCGCCCCAGACTGACGTCACCACATCCGGCTGGGTCGGACAGATGAAAAGGACGCGTACCTCCACCGCAACGCCAACTAGTGACGTCGTGTGGAGGAGCGAGACGTGACGCCGATGCACTGTGAGCTGCCGCCCGGTCCCCAAAGGGTGAGGGGAGGGCGCGCAGAGCGCATCGCAGCTCTGGGTTTGAAACAAAACATAGCCCGGAAACCAGACCCCACATAACCTATGCAGGAATGTGTCTGTAATTCCCAGAGTTTTAGCAGCAATTGTGTTGCAGGGAATTCTGTATGACTGTCAACTGCTTCCATCCCTAATATATAGTGATGAAGAGATTATAATGGGACTTTGAATGAGGCACAAAGTAGTGCCTCCATCCCAGGTTAGGGGAGAAGAAAAAAGAAAAGAGAACAAGGGCATAAGGACTTAAAAGAAACAGTTGACAGGGTATAGTACCAAATGTTAATAAATTACATGTAGCTTCAAGATGTACGTCACATATAAAAAGTTGCTCATGCATACGCATAAGACATGGCCTAAACAATGTGTTGCAGAACTAAACTGTGTGTGTGGACCAAAAGGTGCACCACACACAGAGCAACTCCAAAACCAGCTGGCAGGGGACTGGGTTTGGGTCAAAGTAAGAACCCCAACACCAAGCCCCTGCACAGCACGAACTCTATGACGAGTACGTACCCGCAACATGGCTTCAAAACGGTCGGCTGGTCAGAATGAACTAAAAGAACTAAAAGAACGCACTGAAAATCAGAAAGGCCTGAGAAGAGCGAGCTGAAAATTAGAAACAAGCGGACAAGAACGCAATGAAAAACAGATAGGAACCGACAACACAGACTGAAAAACAGATACGAACCCACAAGCACAAACTGAAGAGCAGTAACGAACTGAAAAGCACAAGGCTGAAAAGCATGAATCGTCTCTCACCAAACTTCTACTAACACGTGATTAGCAGAAGCAGCCCAAAGGGTGGCGCACTTAGTATTGAACTTCCTTTTTATAGTGCCGTCGTACGTGTTGTACGTCACCGCGTTCTTGCCGACAACATTTGTGCGTCCGTGTGTATGCAAGACAAGTTTGGGCCAATATCCGTCGGAAAAATCCACGGTTTGGTTGTTGGAATGTCCGATCGTCTGTACGTGGCAGAATAGTCAGCCCGGTGGTCGGGCTGTCACTGCTTTTTCATTCACTGCTGTGTAGCTGCTCTGCTGTTAGTTTCTGTCAATGTTGCTCAGTGGCACTCTGGCCTGAAACGCTGGGGGATGGGGGTGGGGGGGATGTGGAACCTGCCTTATCTATGCCCCCTGCATTTGGACTGTAATGTAGGCTCACTGGAAAAACAGTGAAAGCATTTCCATCTGCAGCAAATATACCTCAGGAATTGTTTTGTGATCCTTTTTCTCAGATTACATATTGAAAATTTAAATTTGTACTATATTGTTCCAAAGTGTCATAATTATTTGGAATCAAAGAGGAACATTCACGTTTTGATAAAAATTACAACACAGTAACCTTTAGAAATATTTAGTGATGGTAAGCTATAACCAGTAACCTAAAAAGAGAAGTCCAGCCAAAGCTCATTTGGCTGTACTTCTCCTCTGGATCACAGAAGTGTAGTTCGTTTTGCACTCCTATTTTCAGCAGAGAGCGGGTTGAAGTCCGCTCTCTGCTGACGTCACAGATGTCAGTCCAGGCACCACGTCATCACGACAATAAAATTTGGATCCGCCAGGTGCCTGGACTGACACCCGGCTCAGCTAAGATCCTGAGTGAGCTGGCCGCTCCCAGCCCCTCCACAGCTCAGCGCTCCAGTTAGCAAGGAGGGAGAAGAGCAGAGAGCTGTGGCTGACAGTCTACAGCTCTCTGCTCACGGAGCTCTAATAACTGAGTGATCGTCGGTGTTCGAGCGTTTGGTTCTCAGTGCAGAGGTGCCAGGGGACAGCTGCAGCATTCACCTAGGTAAGTATGAATCTGAAAAAAAATGATCCTTTACTTCTCTTTTAAAAGAGAAGTTCAGGATTTAAAAAAAGAAATAAACATTTATTACCCTTCCTTCTAGCTTGTAAGCTCTAGCGAGCAGGGCCCTTTGATTCCTTCTGTATTGAGTTGTATTGTAACTGTACTGTCTGCCCTCATGTTGTAAAGTGCTGCACAAACTGTTGGCGCTATATAAATCTTGTATAATAATAATAATAATAAATAATAATACACACCTAGGTGGATGCAGCATCGATCCGATGCTGCATCTGTCCCCTACTGCTCTGTAGTGAGAACTGAGTGATCGAACACTGCTGATCACCTAATTTTCCCCCTCCGCTCCGAGCAGAGAGCCGTGACAGTCAGTCAATAGCTCTCTTTTCCAGCGCTCACTGGAGCACTGGGCTGTGGAGGGGACGGGAGGGGCTGGCTCAGGCCCTCAGAGGATCGCTGAGAGGCTGAGCCAGGTGCTTGTCCAGACTACTGGGGGATACCGACCATATGGTCACGAACTTTCCTGAACCTGGACTGGCTAAGTTACTAACTGCACTCCTGTGATTCATAGGAGATATATGGCCAAAAAGCTTTGCCCATACATCTCCTTTAACCACTTGCCGCCCGCCCACCGTCAATGACAGCGGGACGGTGCGACTCTCTCTGATGTGGCTCTCTAAACATGTGTTCGGCTGTGTCCAATCACTTGTGACGAAAAACAAGCACCGGTGCAACAAAGGGCAGCCAGGTGTAAACAAGGAGGGTGGGACTTTAAATGAAGCTCATGATGACAAAATGAACAAAATGGTAGGAGGTAAAAATTGTTTAATATTGCATGAAAACATGTTTGATATACATAAAATTGCACATACATATATGTGCACCCGTTGACCAGGCGCCAATTTCTACACCGGCAAAAACTGATAATAACATGTTTTACAATCATGTATATTAATGGTAAAATTAAGGGGTCCACCAATAGTTCATAAAGGGTATAGATGTTGAAAAAATAGCAACTGCACGATCACTAGTGCTTAGAATCCTTATCAAGAAAAAAATAATATCAACGACGGCGGGACGGTGCGGCTCTCGCTGATGCGGCTCTCGCTGATGCGGCTCTCTAATCATGTGATCGGCTGTGTCCAATCACAGCCGGTCACATGTAAACAAGGAAGTGCGGTAATTGTCTCTCCTCGTCTCACACTGACAGAGTGTGTGGCAAGGAGAGCCGATCAGCGGTATTTCCTCGCAGGGGACAGTGAGAGATCAGGGCACCAGTGCCAGCAACTAATGCTAACCAGTGCCAGCAACCAGTGCCAGCAATCAATGACCAACAGTACCAACAATCAATGCCCACCACAGCCAGAAATCAGTGCCCATTAGTGCAGAATATTAGTGCCTCCTCTTCAGTGTCACCTAATCAGTGCCCATAAGTGCAGCCTATTAGTGCCCATCAGTGCCACCTCATCAGCGCACATCAGTGAAGGAGAAAAATTACTTATTTACAAAATGTACTGACAAAAACTAAGAAAAACTTTTTTTTTTTTTTTTTTTTTTAGGAAAGAAAAAAAAATCCCAGCAGTGATTAAATACCACCAAAAGAAAGTTCTATTTGTGTGAAGGAAATTATAAAAATTTCACATGGTTACAGTGTTGTATGTCCATGCAATTATCATTCAAAGTGTGACAGCGCTGAAAGCTGAAAAATGGCTTGGGCAGGAAGGGGGTGAAAGTGCCCGGTAGATAAGTGGTTAAATAAATGTTTTTTATTCTTTGCATATCTTATTTTTCTTTTCATTACCATTCTTCTCGCGGTGGCCATTTTGTCTAAGGGCAGACAGGTTATCTCCCTTTACTTCCTGGTACTCAGCCTAGAATTCTGGATCGGCCACCTGGAGCATGTGACAGGAACTTTCCAGGATGCAGCTGTTAGGCCAGGGTGACATCACCAGTGCCATTGAAAAACAGTCATTGTAAGAACAAGCAAAAATGTATTGTTTAACCACTTAAAGACCACCCGCCGCAGTTGTACTGCAGCAGGTTGGATCTCCTGAGTGAATCGCCGTCATTGTACGTCGGTCGCTTTAAGGCTACTAGGGGGCGTGCGTGCCGGCGGCGTGACGCCGGAGTCGATGCGCGTGGCTGGCGGCCACAATGTCTGCTGACCGCCCGCGTTTGCTCCTAAAGAGAGACAGAACGGGGATCTGTCAATGTAAACAGATAGATCCCGTTCTATCAGGAGAGGATAGACAGATTGTCTGTTCCTAGTGATTAGGAACAGCAATCTGTCTACTCCTCCAGTCACTACACTGCACCCCCAGTTAAAAAACACCTCCCTAGGGAACACTTAACCCCTTGATCGCCCCCTAGTGTTAACCCCTTCCCTGTCAGTGACATTCATACAGTAATCAGTGGCTATTTTTAGCACTGATTGCTGTATAAATGTCAATGGTCCCAAAATTGTCAGAAGTGCCCAATCTGTCCACCGCAATGTCGCAGTCCCACTTAAAATCGCTGATCACTGCCATTACTAGTAAAAAAAAAAAAAAAATTATGAAAATGCCATAAATCTATCCCCTATTTTGTAGACGCTATAACTTTTGTGCAAACCAATCAATATGCGCTTATTGATTTATTTTTACCAAAAATATGTAGAAGAACACATATCGGCCTAAACTGATGAAGAAATTAGTTTTTTTACTTTTTTGGGGGATATTTAATATATCAAAAAGAAAAAAACATTGTTTTTTTTTTCAAAATCGTCGCTCCCTTTTTGTTTATAGCACAAAAAGCAGAGGTGATCAAATACCACTCAAAGAAAGCTCTATTTGTGGTAAAAAAAGAACATACATTTTGTTTGGGTACAGCGTCGCACGACCTGACAATTGTCAGTTGAAGCGACGCAGTGCCGTATCGCAAAAAATGGTCTGGTCATTAAGGGGGCAAATCCTTCCGGTCTTAAGTGGTTAACTATTGAATGTAAGATGATTTCATATCAGCATACAGAGCTGAGATTTTTAGTGAAAGGGGGGAATGGTCCGCTTTATGTAGCCTTCGGTAAACATAATGTGGCTCTGTTAAAGATTTAGTTCTCTCAATTCGGCCTGCTCATTCATCTGAGTTTGACGTGCTTGCTTTAGGTAAAAGACACAAGCAAGTTAATTTATTTTCTTATCTATAACACTATCTTTCTTGTGGTGGCTGTTTACAGAAATATGTAGAATGTTTCTTTGGTTAATGGACTAAATGTCCGCTACAGAGTACTCATTAAACAATGGCTTAGCAGTAGCAGACAGGTCCTTTTAGCTGTCAACAGAAGCAGAGAAATTTAGAGCTGAAATAACATCTTTAGTGACTGAGCAGATTAAAACCACAATCTTTAAAGAAAACACTGATTGTCAAGGTGCCAGGCAGTCAGATCCCCTGCAGCAGCTGGTGCTGTGATCTCTTCATACTGGCCACAGATTTCCTCCCCCCAGGGTCTAGCGGGCACAGTGCACTCTTCTTCTAGCACTGTGCCCTGCTGGAGAACAAAGAGCTTGCCGTCCATCTGCATGCAAGCTCCTGGAATGCCTAATCGTTGCTGTGTCATAATACTGCTCCGAGGATCTGTTTTCCCCTTGCCTTGACTTCCTGTTGCCCCGTGAACTATTTCCCATTTTGCTGTGCCATATTTCCTCCCCCTGGACACTTAACACTTGCCATATTACCTCACTGAGGATCTGTTTCCCCCTTGCCATGCTTTCCTGTGGTCCTGTGGTCTGTTTTCGGTTTTGCTGTTCCCCCTGGACGTTAAACACTTCCTGTGCCATATCACTGCTCCAAGGATCTGTTTTTTCCCTGCCATGCCTTCCTATAGCCCCGGAGACTGTTTCCCATTTTGCTGCCATATTTTCTCCCCCTGGACGCTTAACCCTTGCTGTGCCATACTTTCACCCTGAGGATTTGTTTTCCCCTTGCCATGACCTCCTGTGAATTTGTGGGCTGATGTACCATTTTGCTGCCATATTCCTTCCCCCTGGACAAGGATTCCTTGCTGTGTCAGCCTACAGGCTGGAAGGTCCTGCCCATTCTTGTTGTGTACCTGGAACATTATATATAACCTCTAACGGGATTTTTGAGGCAATGAAAATTTAGATTTACTTAAAATCAATTTTATTATAAATCAAGAAAAATTATTTGTACAAAATCAAATAGGTAGAAAAAAGTTGAGCATAAAGATTCAGATTGCTAATATTACGTAACTATAAAAGCAATTTCGAAGAAAAGGTGATACAGCACACCACTCAATACAACCACCACAGATGAAAACCGTGGCGTTGAGTGGTGAATTTCCAACGCGTTTCAACCTGTGTATTTTTTAGTCTTCTTCAGGGAAATGCATCACATTTTAAAAAATCAAAAACGTCATATTACTATTTATATTACTCTCAGTCAATGCATTATAATTCCTGCAATGTGCAGAGGCTCTGTTACTCACATCCTTCCAGGATATCTCATGGACAAACAGAGGTTCCCAACAGGGGTGGAAAGTACCAAGTCTCCAAAGATTAAATATCCTATAACTCCTACTAGACGGCTGGAAATAAGCATTGAATCCAAGTATTTGGCGTATTCAGCATAAGATAGTGATAGCTGTGTGAAGAAGGGGGCATAATTAGAACAGGCCACAAAAGCGAAAAAAGGGGGAGGGGAAAGGACAGAAATGGAGGGGAGAGGGGGGGGGGAATAGGCAAGGGAAGGCCTGTAAGGACCCTCCACTCACATATCTCATCCCCCATCCCCTGTGCATCCGCACAAACCCCTCAACATCCTCCAAATCCCCAAACTTCCTCCAAAAAAAAAAAAAAAAAGTAGACAAACTTCCCATTTGCAAAGGTCAGTGGGATAATTGAACACTTACTGTTGCCCAGTGTCAAGCAAAAGGTGCTCCAAAGATGGTAAAGAGAATGGGGCCAAACGTCTGCCCTGACATCCCTCGGTGGTTCCCGAAGGGGGAATGACGCCATCTTGCCGTCTCAGGCGTCTTTTATGCGGTGTGGGCGGGGGTTATCTGCCGCGCCGACCAATGGCGCGGCTCACAAGCCCTGACCGCCCCTTAGTGTGCTTAAGCGTGGTGACGGTAGGCGTCGCCACGGAAACCAATGACGCCGCAAGGCCGTGCCTGCGCGCCACTATCGCGTCCGATAGACAGACGACGCTACAGGGCAGTGCATGCGCACGCTGAGCGTCACCACGAAGACGGACGACGCTGCAGGGCAGCGCATGCGTGCCATGGGAGCCTGTAATGCATCCCACACGCATCTCGCAGCGTAAGCCGCCAGCCCGCTGCCATTTTGGGAAAGGGCTATGCCCATGCCAATGTTATGTCCTCTCAAAAGGATTGTCCCCACAAGGGAATAGACCAAAGGACAAAATCACTCTCAGAGTACCCCCTACATATACCCTTATGCAGAAGACACCATTACAGTGTCTTCACCCTCCCCCTTAATCCGCGGAATGAGGAGAAGGGGGAGGGGAGAAAAAGAAGGGGGGAGGAAAAAATAGGAGGGATAACGGTAAATATTGGGCTAAATTCGATAATGGAGGAGTTGTGTATACAAAGAACCACACAAGACCCCACATGCACTGGGATTGTAAAACAGGCAAAGGGGGAGACTGGGACTAACGAATATTATCTCAAAACATTGGAAAATATTAAAAAACGATCGAATACTGGGCCCGTTATTACCTGAACAGGCAGGGGTGATCTATAAAGGTGCACCATCGATAGGGGGCAAGATTGCGCCGGGCGTAGTAGACCCCCCTAAAATACCATCATTCTTCTTTGACCTCAAAGGTTTTTATCCCTGCAGGAAATGCACGGTTTGTAGGACTAATGCTTGCAAATCCCGCAAAATAGAAACCTTTGTGTCGTCTTCAACTGGGAGGGAATACAAGATGAAACAATTTGCTACCTGTACTACTAAGTTCATCGTATACCTTATCACCTGCCCCTGTGGTAAGCAATATATAGGACGAACCATACGCAATTTTTCTATACGAGTGAACGAACATATTACAGCTATACTAAAAGGACGCACTAATCATAGTGTTCCTAAACACTACCTACATTATCACAACCAGAATCCATCTGGAACGAAGTTCCAAATTATCGATAAATTCGTTCCACATTGGAGAGGGGAATCAAGTATAAGAGGGGTCTCCAAACTGGAAACTTTTTGGATACATCTTATGAAATGCTATGTGCCACACGGACTTAACGTCGAGTGGGACATCAATGCTTTCATTAATCAATCTTAGACGTTGGTATCCCCCCGACGATTGTCCTTGAGATTGTCCTTTTTTTACGGTTTTCAATAAATGACTTGACTATTGAATACCACCTCAGAGAGTCCATCCAATTCTATCGGAGTGAGAACTAAGAGCACTCCTCATTACAACATTTCCTCGTTCTAGACAGTATCAACGTTTTTATTAAATATTAAATTAAATTTTTTTTTTTTTTTTTTTTACTTTTTATCACTCTTAGGACCTCACTACGGTGTGGTTTATCTCTTAGACGGATAAGGGTACCCCTCTCCTCTTTTCTTCTCTTGAATGGTTCCTTGATAATAGGAACTGTTTTAAAGGTAACCCTGTACAGGTTGCGTGTTCCTAAAACACAATCTCACAAATACAATTCTATATAGGTCTCTGCTATACAATGTATATAGACTTGCTTCATTGATCCATCGATTTCTTGCATTTATTTATTTATTTAATATGTTTTACATTTTTTGTTCCGTTCAGATTACTTTCATTTTTATTTTTTATTTTTTATATTTTTGTTGTCCACTATGCATTTTTAAGATTTATTAAGAATGTTAGATAATATCAGGTCTTTATCCGCTGTTTTGCACAGTCAAACTCTTCGTGGCCATTTATCCATCTATTGCGCCATCCATTGAGCTTTACATGGAGATATTAGGGGATGACTCCCGGGACTTGGATCGCTCTGTATGAAATTGAACCCAAAGTAAAATGACAGTATCACGGATCGTGACTGTGTTTGCGTTCCAGGTCCTAACATGTAAAGTCTCTACTTCCTGTCCTCTGTGATACGCAGGCCGTGAGCGACCTATCGTCATTCCTTAGGATATACATCACGTGACTGACACGTGACCTGGGAGACCAATAGGAGTGACGCTTTGTTGAGTGGACAGTGAATGCGAGGCTTGGCTCTGTGACCTGCCTCTTTGAGATACTATTGGCCACTAAAGCATCATGTGACCGCCGGTCACCTGTGACGCCGCGTGACCCGGAAGTCATCCAACGTAACAGCGCTGATCAGCTGTTTTACTCCATTCAAAAGGCATTATATAAAGCGCAGTTGTGTGGGGGGCTTATTCATACCCCAGCAGAAGCCTATGAAGGCGAAACGCGTCGGGTTTCTATGTCTACACCCCACCACTACTTACTGCGCTGTTCTTTTAATATTTTTTATATTTTTTGTAAATTGAACCGAGTTTTTACTGCCCCCGCTTGTAATTTTTCGGAGTGTATTCCTGAATAAAATGCTACCAGGCTTTTTTAAATAAGGATTTACACCATGTGGAAGCTTTTTTCTTTTCCTTGTTCATTTGTATATGGGATGGACCACTGAACAAACAACTGTCGATCGAAGCCGATCTCTGGAGGTTCCGGTTCCCATACTGGCATAACACGTGAGGACTTCGGATGGGTTTCCACATAAAATCCTCTTATAGAGTGCCACCTCATACCGCTTGACGGTACAAGCTTGTCTGACTCACCGCCAAGGGCCTGTGAGTCCACCTTATCCGGTAAGGGCATCCTTTTGTCTTTCTCTCTCCATGTTGAAAACACCTATATGAGTGAAGAACCCACCTACATTTAAAGATGTTTTAAGCAACCCTACATTACTGCATATGAAGAAGCCTTACATCCAGATGTTTGGGGGCCCACTTGAAGTATTGCACCTCTTCACTAATAGACTTTCACAATTTTTTATGTTTATTTTTTCTAGGGTTTTGGACTTTTTTTTCCCCTAGCACTTGCACAAACGGAGATTACGTCCGTACTGAGTCATACACTCAATTTATTGGGACATTTTATTATTCGCATATACTTTGGTTGAATACAGCACTTTATGCATAATTGTTTTCTATTCCCCATCTTTTGCTACTCAACATTCACTTCTTTACATACCTAAGCAATTATTGGTATTAATTGTGTTTATTTTCTGTGATGCTTTAACACTCTCTCTATGGTTACACACTTCAAGTTTTGAACACGGTCTTCACAGATATTACTTGTTCAGTATTTTATTAGCGCCACACTTTATTATTATTTTCACATTTACAACGGTCAGATTGTTGTGTTGGCTGCTTTATTTTTAGTTGTTTTGAGAGTTGGCGCGATCTACACACTTTCCCTTACTAATAACCACCGACACGAGAGGCTCCCTGTCTGAGAGAGACCCAGGCAGGGAGAAATTTGAGGGCCCCCGTGTATATCTAACACGGGGGCCCCCCTGTGCCGGGTAGGGTATAGGATGCAGGGGGTATGGAAAAACCCCTGTCTGTATAGATCCAAGGAGACTGGTTCCCCCTACTAAGTAAAACTACTAAGTAAAACGCAGAACCTAAACAGGAACTACCCTATCGTCACATAAATGATCATTTGGAAGGGCTGAAATGCCCTTACCAGGTGATAACAATACCTCCAATCAAGGAGAGGAAAAAATACATAAAAAGTTTTTACACAAAATAACAAGAAGAGGAACATTCAGATCATTTATTAGTTCCATCTAATAGTTCATATTGAACCCCCCCCCCTAGGAGAAAAATATCTATCTGATGCCTATACACATCAGGGTCACTCATGGAGAGTAACCCACATAAGGAAGGATTGAGGGATGAGAGCGTAACCCATCTGGAGGGATGAATGACCGCTGGAAAGAATAGTGGGGGAGGGCATCTTAGTCAGTTTTGCCTGACCCAAAGCCCTCCAAAAAGGGCCTGAAACTTCTCCGTTTCATTCAAACCAGGGGGGGTGGTGGCCCTAAGACGCCTGATCCAGCGCATTTCACGCTGGAGCAGGATCTTGTTCCAATCACCCCCCCTGGCTGGTATATGGAGTCTATCCAGAACTGTAAAATTTACCTTGGGCATCCTATAATTGTGTTGTTTGGCTACATGCCTGCCCAAAGGTAGGTAAAGATTGCCTATGCCCATACTATGTATATGTTTTTCCACTCTTTTGGCAAATTCCTGTCGGGTCTTGCCAACATAAAAGGCCCCACACTGACATTGCATTAAGTAGACTACCCCCCGTGTTCTACAGTTGGCAAAATGTCGCAACTGGAAAATCTCCCCACTGGGTAGGGTTATCTTGGTTCTCCCCCCCTTTTTCCTATGACTCCACATTGTGCGCACAATCCACATGGGTATGTACCAAGTCTTACAGGGATCTCTTCTCGCACTTCCTTTATATTCACTTTGTGTGAGTGTATCGCCTATGGAGCCGGTTTTCCTATAGGTAATTTGGGGTCTTGATGTTACTAGACTGCCCAGAATTGGATCCTCCATGAGAATTGACCAGTGTTTGGAATTGCTGCCTTGTGCTAAGGATTTAGCCCCTGCAGTGCCATACCGATGTATACTCGGTTGTATCTAGATTACTGCTCTGTGGTCTCAGACTCTTCCCCTATCTCCATCCCCTGTTGCTACTGGGCAGACTATCCATCTGTGTTGTAATACATTGCTGCCCAGTGGACTATTTCTTTGTACTGTGTTTCTCTGGCCCTCCTGTACACACTGTGGGAGATTAGCTCATGGGGATCACCTTTTCTGGAAAAAAAGGTCACCGTGCAGACAATTTCTTTAAAATCTGGTGGTTTGCCAGGTTTATTTAGCAGAGGTTTGCAAAATAATGAAAACAAACAAAAAATAGTAAAACAAATCCTTGCCGCCCGGCGCTAAACTATACAGTAGCCTCCTCTCTATACGGTGTGGGGCTGGTCCCAGACACCCACAAAACGTGTGGTAAAGCAAACAGAGCTCGCTCTCTCTCAGATTCCCTTCTGAGTCTCAGACCAGCGCTATCCTGTGCTCTCTTCCTGCTCATTCCTGCTCACCTGAGCGTGGACTCAAGTGGAGCACAACATCCAGACCGGAACCAAGCCTGCCACAGAGGCTGGAAAAACCCGGGTCGGATTACGCTTCAGTCTCTTACAACAGAACGCATACCAGGTGAAATATATCGATTGTCCATTACCTTACCTCGCATACCATCACATATCCTTCCCCTCTGCTCAAGCCCCTGTGGCTGAGCAATTGTCCCAAGCATACAGTGCATGCAGAAGAGGGCATCTGCATTGTTTTGGAGCTTGCCCGGTCTATGCTCTACTGTAAACTTAAAGGGCTGTAAAGCCAGGAACCATCTTTTCACGCGTCCATTTTTCTCCCTGTTGTCACAAATCCACTTTAGTGGACCAGCTTAAATGACATCCCTAACAAGTAATACTTCAGGGAGTCTAAGGCACATTTATTAGTGAGACACTTCTTCTCGACAATGGCATAGTTTTTTTCATGCCTGTTCAGTTTTCAGCTCAGGTATACAACCGGGTGCTCCTCACCATCTCTGTTCTGGGACAGTACAGCACCTAGGCCCACCTCAGAGGCGTCTGTCTGTACCACAAACCCCTTTCTGAAGTCCGGGGTCACCAGCACTGGTAGTACACAAAGGGCCTGCTTTAACTTCTGAAACGCCTCCTCGGCTTCAGGATTCCATTTAACCATGACCGACCCTCTACCCTACGTCAGTTCGGTCAGAGGGGCAGCAATGGTGGCAAAGTCGAGAATAAAACGTCTGCAATACCCCGTATAACCCAGGAAGGCCCGAACTTGTTTTTTGTTTACCGGTTGGGGCCATTTTTGAATTGCCACTATCTTATTGGTCTGAGGCTTGACCAGTCCCCAGCCAATAATGTACCCAAGGTATTTGGCCTCCTCCAGGCCTATGGCACACTTTTTTGGGTTGACCGTGAGACCTGAGGGAATCTACCACTGCTTGTACTCGGGGCAGGTGCAATTCCCAATCTGGGCTGTGGATGACTACATTGTCCAAATAAGCGGCTGCGTACGGGCGATGTGGTCTCAAAGTTTTGTCCATCATTCGCTGGAACGATGCAGGGGCCCATGCAGACCAAAAGGCATCCGCTTACAATACCCAAGTGTACCGTCAGCAAAAACTTTTTTTCCCTATAAAGCAGGGAAGGGTTAAAACTATAGTCAGATTTATTGCTCTCTGGGTCCCCATATTTGAGATCTCTTCCTGTTCTAGAACAGAATATGACAGGGGGTCTTCCCCCACAAAGATGCAGACTGCAACTTGTTACACCTCCCAGTATACTAAACAAGGGTTTTTATTATGGTCAGTGTGTAAATTGGAGAAAATTCTTCTCATTTTCGGTTTCATGCTTCCACACTGGACTGGAGAGGGTAACATCACAGTCTTTTCAGCAAGATCCTGGGACTGCCAAATATACCATGTCCTGCAAAAAAGCAGCTTTAGCACAGCACATGATACTCTGCAGATAGTCTCATTGGATTATGGAGAGAACATTGGGAAAATAGATTGAGGAATCAACAGATAAAAATGTTATCCTATAGACCAATTAATCCCCCTTTTTATGAGACCCAATTTTCATATTAGGTGCTCCTGCCTTGGCTGCATGTAGCTACATGCCACTGAAGCCCCCACGCTCTATTCAGACTGAAGATATTGGGGACTTTGGCGTGGGTCACTCGGCCTGCCTCTATCTACTGGCAAGAGGAAATTCTGTTCAATTTTAAAAATTGTAATACACTTTTTTTTATATATTCGATTACGTCAGTGTATCAGTTGCCTTTATAGTCCCCTAACCAGGGGGGGTTATCATTTTTTTTCTTAATTTTCATAATCAGGGTCCTCGCAGACACAGGGGTCCACATTTTCAGGTGAGAGGCCATTGCTGGATGCCACAAGGAAGAAGTCAAGGTCCATATAAAGGAATTTTAAGAGATAATATGAATAGAAAGGAAAGAGATGGTGAAAGTGATAGAGGTGTATACAAAAAGTTCATTAGGAAAATTCTAATTAAATATTTTCCATCAGCACCAGGACAATCTAATAAAAATAGGATTTTTTTTTCTTTTGATGGACATCACGGGACACATAGCCTCAGTAATAACTGATGGGTTATATAGGTATCACTAGGTGATTGGACACTGGTCACACCCTAAACAGGAAGTTCAACCCCATATATAATCCCTCCCCTTGCAGGGATACCTCAGTTTTGTAGCCAAGTAATATAAGTGTATTAGAAGAGGGGCGGGACCTCTGTGTCCCGTGATGTCCATCGAAAGAAAAAGATTTTACAGGTAAGCTGTTATAAAAAATCCTATTTTCTTTCTCAAATATCACGGGACACAGAGCCTCAGTAATAACTGATGGGATGTCCCAGAGCAATGCTACCTGAGGGGAGGGGAACCACAACCAAGTAGGGTGCAGTCAGACCTGAGTACCCTGTACCGCTGCCTGCAGCACACTACGCCCAAAGGCGATATCCTCATGCCTTCTCACATCCACCTGATAAAATCTAGTGAATGTATGAACTGAAGACCAGGTTGCGGTCTTGCAGATTTGAGCCATAGAGGCCCAGTGACGCACTGCCCAAGAAGCACCAATAGCTCCTGTGGAACGTGCTTTGATCTGAAACGGAGTAATCCTCTGTTTCAAACCGTAAGCCTGAATAATCAATTGTCGAATCCATTTAGAAATGGTCGATTTTGACACTGCCTGTCCTCTATTGGGACCCTCTGGCAGCACGAACAAAACATCCGTTTTGCGAATTTGAGCAGTTGCTTCCAGATAGGCCTTGACTTCTCTTACTACATCCAAAGAATGTAGTGACCTTTCTTCCGAAGAACTGATACTCATCTAGCAGAAGAGATGGCTACCAGAAAAATAAACTTCCTTGTCCGCAAGACCAAAGGAATCTGACGTATTGGTTCAAAAGGCTGTTTCTGTAACACAGACAGAACCAAGTTCAAGTCCCAGGGGTTTAGGGGCGCCTTAACCAGAGGATTAAGACGCGTCACCCCCTGCATAAAGTTTCGTACCAAGTGGCCGTTGAAATAATACTGATAAGGCCGAGACCTGGCCCCTGATGGTACTCAAGGCCAGCTTCATCTCTAATCCCAATTGTAGAAAATCAAGAATTCTACCAATCACATATTTTCTGAGATGCCAACCCCTGGATTCACACCAGGATACATAAGCTTTCCAGACTCTATAATAAATTACTCTGGAAGCTGGCTTCCTTGCATTGATCAAGGTAGATATCACAGGACCTGAAACCACACGGCTCTTCAGAACCTGGGTTTTAATAGCCAAACCGTCAATTTTAACGTTTGTAAGGCAGGCTGGAACGCTGGACCCCGAGAGAACAGGTCTGGGCGTGACAGTAGTGTCTATGGGGAACCCACCGTCATCCTTAGTATTTCTGCATACCAAGTCCTCCTGGGCCAAGCGGGGGCTACCAGAAGTACCGACCTTCCTGCCTGATCCTGCGAAGGAATCATGGCAGTAGCAGAATATGCGGAACTGCATAAACCAGTGGGAACCGATGCCACGGAATCACCACTGCATCCATCCCGTATGCAAGAGGATCTTTTGTCCCTGCCACAAATTTGATATAAGCCACTGCTGTGGCATTGTCGGACTGGATCCTGACTGGGCAACCCTGTAGCCTGAGAGTCCAGGCCTTTAGGGCTAGATCTGCCGCACGGATCTCAAGAA
Source organism: Aquarana catesbeiana (assembly GCF_042186555.1). Taxonomy (NCBI): domain Eukaryota; kingdom Metazoa; phylum Chordata; class Amphibia; order Anura; family Ranidae; genus Aquarana; species Aquarana catesbeiana. The sequence continues at coordinate 393,221,370 of NC_133328.1, forward strand.
TGTTGATGGGTAGAGACCTCTCGGTCTTGGACCATACCCCTTGGACCGCAGACTGTTCCAGAACTGCTCCCCAACCCGAAAGACTGGCATCCGTTGTTACCACCGTCCAGGTGACCGGTAGGAAGGATTTCCCTTTCTGCAAGCTTTTGGGTATTAACCACCAATTGAGGCACTGACGCACTGCATGAGACAAGTGCATCGGAAAATCTAATGCCTGAACCTTCTTGTTCCAGGCCGACAGGATACTGTGTTGCAACAGTCCTGACTGAAACTGAGCATAGGGAACTGCTTCGAACGAAGCTACCCTCTTTCCCAGCAGCCTTATACAAAGGCGGACAGAAGGACCCTTCTTGGTCCTGACTACCAGAATCAGCTCCCTTAAGGCAATGATCTTTGCCTGAGGTAAAAATACCTTCTTCCTGGCTTGGATCTATGATCAGACCCAAATACTCCAGTTTTCTTACTGGTTTTAGGAAAGATCTTTCTAGGTTGAGGATCAAACCTAGGTGTTCCAGATACTTGACTGTGGTCCTCAAGTTCCCATTCAACGAGGCTACCGACTGGTCTATCAAGAGCAGGTCGTCTAGGTATGCTATGACAGTTATACCCTGACCCCTTAATCTGGCCAGAGGAGGAGCCAAGATCTTTGTGAACACTCGAGGTGCAGTGGCTATCCCGAAAGGCAGAGCCACAAACTGGAAATTAAGGCCTCCTATCTCGAAGTGCAGAAACTTCTGATGAGCAGGAAAAATGGGCACATGCAGATATGCATCTCTGATGGCTATCCATGCCAGCAAATTCTCCTCCCTGCAGGATGGAGACTACTGTCCGAATTGATTCCATGCGGAAGGACCGCAAAAAAAGTTGGAGTAAAAACCCAATCCTTGATCCTTCGCGGGAACCACCATAATGACCTCTTGCGACAAAAGTCGCTCTAACGCTAGAAGGAGCGACTGCTTCTTCTCTGGATCTCTAGGGACACTTGATCTGAGGAAACGAGGAGAGGGAAACTCTTGGAACTCCAGTTTGTAACCTAAGGTTACCGTGGAGATTACCCATCTGTCCTGAAATCCTCCTGCCAGAGCTTTTGAGAACTGTAGCAGTCTTCCCCCCACTCGAGCGAGCGGGGGCGCCCCTTCATAAAGAGGCCTTAGAGTCCTGTCTAGCAGGCTTCTTTCCCCAGGACTTTTGTCTCTGGGGTTTGACTCTTGTTTCTTGACCCAGACGGAGAAGACTGTCGCGACTGCCTAGAGGCTGATGCCCCTGGCACTGGGGAAAAGAGTCCGTTTGAAAGAGGGACGCTTACTCCTCTTAACAGGTAAGAGAGTGCTCTCCCACTAGAGAACCTTTGAATGTAATTATCCAAGTCTTCTCCAAACAACCTTGCACAATGAAATGGAAATCCAGCCAGAAGTTTCTTACATGGTGCTTCAGCTGACCAATTTTTCAACCATAAGATTCTACGCATACGCACCAACTCAAGTGAAAAACGAGGGGTTTGCATGATAGAATCTCTAATGGCGTAAACAGCAAAACATAAGGCCGCTGGAAGGTTAGCCAACCCCTGGGCCTACTGTTCAAGTAAAACTTTGATGACCTGCTTAACATGGTCTCTTAAGTATTGACAGACTCCGATCGCTGCCACTGCAGGTTGAACTACTGAACCTGCTAAGGAGAAAATATCCTTCAATAAGGATTCCATCCTTTTATCCACAGGATCCCTGAGCCTCTGAGCATTGTACACAGGACAAGTTAGACTACAGAGGAAATGGCGGCATCAACGGCCGGTATCCCCCACATCTTTATAAACATTTCTTCCATAGGATAAAGTGTTGAAAACTTTTTCAGGCGGAAAAAAACGTTTATCTGGGTGATCCCACTCAGAAAAAATGAGCTTTTTCAAGTACATTATGAACAGGAAAAGCATGTGTTGTCTGTGGAGGCTTCAGTGACCCCAAAGAAATAGAGGGTTCTTTAACTGATTCAGATACGGATACTTTAAATGTGGAGCGGACCAATCCAGCAAGGATCTGTACTAAGACTTTCTCATCCTGAGAAGCGAAGAGGGCCCTTCTCCACTTGATTACTCAGAGAAGGAATCATTCGTCCCATCCCGATCCTCTGAAAGGGATCTTTCTCCCCTATCCCAGAGCCCCTCTCCTGAGGGTCCCGGGTAACAGAGGAAGACCTAGTGCGTTTTCTTCCACTGAGTGAAGATGCAACTACGGCCATTAATCTTTCCTCTAGACCATTAATGGTTGAGGAAAAAAACCTCCTGTGTAATGTATACAGGGGCTGAAGTGCCAGAAGCAGGTGTAGCCCCTGACCCCAACGGCTCTCCCTGGCTAGCCGTCCCTGGCCCCTAAGGGGGGGAAGGTGCTGCAGAAAGGGAGTCCTCAGAGCCTGAAGGAGATCCCTTAGAGTCTCTGGTTCTTGGGGTATTTGAACCTCTTCTACCCATAGTGCAAAGCAACAAGGTGGAGGTATCACAAAATGAACACTGACTGCTGAGCGATGTAGTCTGGCAAAAGCCTTGCTACCAAATGCCCAGTCTGGTGTTCCCTTAGTAAATGCTGCCTAGGAGAATGCCTGTGTCCCACCTTACATGCGACCGTCAGATCTGTGTCCCTCCAAAGGCTTTGTGCACCTGTAAAATGTGCCTTTAATAGCCTGCAGCCTGCAATGTGGGTGTCTGAGCACGCTGGATGCTGTGCTGACGCCCCGCCCCCCCCCCCTTCGTTTTTCAAAAAACATGCGCTTCCCGCGCGAGCCGACCCTCCGGGACAAGCATGGAGGGAAGGCTGGGGGTGGAGGAGGAAGGAGAGAGGCCGGCAGTGATGGGGCCTGCATGTGGCAATGGCGGCGGTGATAGTGCGGTGTATAACCGCCTCACAGACCACCTGCGGCCTCCCCCTAGTCTGGGGGGGGGAATATTCCTGAGGAGAGCCCCCCATCCCATCCTACCTGGAGCCGGCTGGAGGAGCTTGTGCAGCGTGAAACACTGAGACCGACATCAGCATGAGAAGGTATGTGCTCCTGGCAGCCCCCGGCGGCGACAATAGGCATAGCATGCATTTACTAGGAGAAATCCTACTAGAATTAAAAAATTCTGTGGAATTTCCCTTACCTTATCCAGCCGCAGGATTCTGTTATACAGACCCAATCTTCAGCTCTCACGGTGGGCTCCGTTTGGAAAAACCTTCAGAGACTGGGGCCCCCTACGGATAGGGGGATCCACAGTTCTGGGCCTGCAAAGCACCCGGCCAGAAATAAGGATATAAAACCATTTTCTGATATGCGGGGTCCAGCTCTCTAAAAAGAGGAAGCGTTACAGGTAAAACTTTGTTTCTTCGGACACGAGGCCCGGGTATCATCCAATTCGGCCTAGAAAAGACACTTTGAAATGGATCCGGTTCGCCTGGCTTGCCCCAGTATAGGATATAGGATATTCCCTTTGGAGCTCAGCACAGGACATCTTTACACGTCCATCACCTAAGACACTGGCGTAAAAACTGAGGTATCCCTGCAAGGGGAGGGATTATATAGGGGGTTGAACTTCCTGTTTAGGGTGTAACCAGTGTCCAATCACCTAGTGATACCTATATAACCCATCAGTTATTACTGAGGCTCTGTGTCCCGTGATGTTCGAGAAAGAAATCAATAACCTCAATCAAGTTCAATACAAAAGAGGATAACCAGGATAACCCCCAACAAAGTGGGAGACATTATACGGAAGTCTTTATAGTGATTGTAAACCCTTACATATACCCACTGAAGTGACTAATTTTGGCTGATGCACAGAGATGATACATGTCCTGCTACATAAATTGTACCGGTTTATCTGCAGCTATTTCTCCTGCACCACCTTTCAAAGTACATAAATCAAGGGTTTTTTGTCAGCTCCAGCAGGCAAGGGGCAGGGATCTGATGTCACAAACTGCACAGGATAGAGAGGATAGCTCAGTGTAACCTGAGACCTAAGTGGTGGAAATGGACACACACCTCCCACACAGTCTTTAGGAGAACATGCACAACTGAGGCTGTCAATCACCTGCTGTGCGCCCAGGCCAATTTTCAGCTTTCAGTGCTGTCACAATTTGAATGACAATTGCGAGGTCATGTAATGCTGGGTGTTCTGGGCCTTAAACTTCTTGCTGCTCTGAAACGTGAATGGTGCTCTTCTGTACTTCCTTGTATTCCTATACATTTTGTCAGTTTTTTTTATGATGATTGTTTTAGAAGTGGATGATTATATTGTGGGGATTATAGATATCATTCTCGGTAATACACCAGGAGCCTTGTTAAGAGTATTGAACAGATAGTCATTTTAGGTAAAGAATATACAAGACTATACCAGATAGAGTTAATGAAATTGGAAAGAGCTTTAAAAAGATGATGGACATTCACTATGGCAGCTCCTGAGAAAGTATATGATGGTGAAACTCATTGCTGAGGGCGACTTAATTTTTGCTCCTCTGAAGTTAAAATAGTTTACCTTCACAGAAAAAATGTAAAGGTGAACTAGCACCTTCCCTACTCCCCCTGTCACTGCTGTACCTATCTCTGGGGTTGCTGAGCTGTCACCACTTCCACAGCTGGTCAAGGGCTCCAGGGATTTGACAGCTCAGCAACCCCAGAGGTAAGTATTGCGGGGACCACTGGAGTGAGGAGGCTGTCTGTGTTAGTTCACTTTTACATTTTGTTCTGTAAAAGTGAACTAACCATTTAAGTAACACTTGTAGTCAGTCTTCACTTGTGAGATGCGGTAACCCTAACTACCAAGACCTGGTAGTTAGGGTTACCACTGGTTGGTACGCCTAAAAGAGGGCATAGCCTGAATAGGAGTATGAGAAATATGTGCTGTGAATGAAATGAAATTGGGGAATGGGAGGGTGGGAACCAGGAAGACAAGCCGACGAGGGACCTGCAAGAGGAGGAGAGATATATACCCCTTCAGACTCCTCCTACAAATCCAAGCTGACTCCGGCCAGCCTTCTAACTTGTAGTCTGAGTCTTCACTTGTGACATGCGGTAACCCTAACTACCAAGACCTGCGGTGTGCCTAGTTCTCGCTGGTCGGTACGCCTAAAAGAGGGCAAAAGACACAAAGGTAGGTAAGGTATGAAAGCTTTAATGAAATAGATAACAATTAATCTAACAAAGTAATGAATGCCCTGATAACTTCCGTATGTGGTTCGGGAATGTACCTGCTATAGCAGGATGACCTCCAGCGCCCCATGTACTTAATAATGTAAGACGGGACCCCCTGTTTAGACGTTGCAGACGCTGCCCCGATCCTGAATGAATGTCCAGAGAAACACTTTGGATCTAAACCTAACTTGGCGAGTAAAATCCTAACATAAGAAATAAACTGTTTTAAAGTAATAGGATGCGTGGGAAAGGGGAGCAGAGGGCTATTTTGAAGGAGTCGCTACAAACAGATTGCCAAGGGAGTCAAGCACTTCAACCGGGCACCAATTGCTGTTGGTTTGGTAGTACTTTACCACAAACCCCTGACCAGTCTGTCTATTCTTGTTGTTAGGAAGCTGTAACTCGTAATGCTCAGTGAATCTGGTAAGACTACCTCTGAGCAGAACGGGAGCATGACCGCTAGCTTGAGACACTTCCCCGGGTCGGAGGAACCCAAAGAAACTCAGAAAAATAGCTGCCTTGAGCACTAGGCTGGGACCTGTGCCAAAAGGGGAAGGTGACAGTATGTCTGACATATCACGGAAGATCTGACCGGTGATAGGTTGCTGAGATAACTGAGATCTCCCCTGGGTCTTCTGTATACCCCTCAGCATGGCTTTCAGAGGGTGAGCCGCAAAAATGGATGGACTGTCAGGTGTATGCAGGGACCTAAAATGCTGAATACCCGACAAATATAGCTTGATGGTACTAGCAGACAAAGCCAACTCACTGTGGTAATATGCAGTAAAAGACATGACATAGTTGATATCCTCAGGGCAACTACAAGGGTATAAAGGCGTAAACCTGAGGAAAGTCTTCCAACCCGTCATGTACGCTTTCAGCGTATTCCTGGATAAAGACCTATTGGCCAGATCGATCGCCTGAGTCCAGAATGTGTTTAATCCATGACTAACAGCGAGTAAGGGGGAACTAGCTGGCCCGTCCATTCTGCTACCGGATGCTGTAAGAAAAATAGGGACATGTTGAGCCAGGATAAAGCATCAGCTGCACCATTGAGCTCCCCACTGATGAACTCACCCCGAAAATGAAACGTATACATCAAGCCCAGCCATGTCAACCTACGCATAAAAGACATGATCAGAAGGGACCCCGGATCTACCTTTATTGACAATTTTGGCTGTGGCCAAATTGTCCGTAAAGAAGATGACAGATTTGCCTGACCAAACTGGACCCCATGTGACTGCTGCTGCCAGAATCGGATAGATTTCAAACAAAGCCGAAGTGGGAGCAAACTTCGGCAGATGGAAAACCTCTGGTGGCCAACGGCTGGCCAATCATTCATGGCCAAAAATGGCTGCAAAACCAATCGAAGCACCGGCGTCCGAAAACACTCTGGGAGAACTATCTGTTGGCTGGGGGATAAACATAGAGATACCATTCCAGTCACACATGAACCGATCCCACATGACTAGATCAGCTTGGGCATCTGCTGATAGTTTAACAGCCGTGTCAGAATCCTGATGTTGGGGAAGATGGGCCAGCAATCTTGACACAAATGCCCTACCCTGAGGGATGATTCTCATGGTGTGATTAAGCACCCACAACAGAGACTGCAACTCCTTCTTGGAACAGACCGGGGATCGGACAAACAGATGAATGGTCTGGCGTATCCTAACCAACTTCTTCAAGGGCAGACTAGCAACCAGGAGCTCAGAATCAAGCGTGACCCCCAAAAAAGTGATAACTTTGGTCGGACCTTCCATCTTATGCGCAGCTAATGGGACATTTAACAACGAAAACAGTCCCGTAAGCGCATGCAGATCCCTGGGCAGGTCACCAGGGTCTTACAAAAGTAAAAAATCATCAAGATAATTAAATTACCCTCTGACAACCTCCCAAATTACCTAAAATCCAATGAAGAGCCTGAGCAAAGGAGTCAAACAAGCAAGGACTGCTTTTTGACCCAAAAGTTAACCTAGTAGCGAAATAATACTGGCCGCGCCACTTGATGCCATGCCATTGCCAGAGAGCAGGACTAATAGGAAGGAGCCTAAAAGCATCAGTAATATCAGCTTTGGACAGCCAAGTACCCCTGCCTAACTGTACAATATGCTGGATCGCCAAATCCACAGATGAATACTTCAGCGAAAACTCCTCGGAGGGGATGAGAGAATTAAGGCTAGGAACGTGAGATGAATGAGGCGCGGACAAATCATAAATCAAGCGTATTGGAAAACTTTCCACAGACACCCCCAATGGGGCAAACCCTCCACATGCAAAATGGTGATAGAAAAGGCCCGATCAGGAACCCTTTGGACACTTCAGCCTGTAGTAACTCATCGACAATAGCGGGGTGACTTTCTGCTGACCTCAAATTATTGCATTTGAAAGATTCGGTAGGAAGAGTGATAAGGCCAGTGTGGAAGCCTGATGAAAAACCCTCCAGTAAAAACTGTCTGAAGTCTGGGGATGGGTGGTTTTCCAAGTAATCCCCTAGCAAGGAGATATTGACTTGGCATAGTCATGGAGCATTGCTAGGCTTGACAAGACAGGCAGACTTAGGGTGGGCTCTGAAACAATTAGAACAAACATGCAATAATCTGCATTGGTTGTAGTTGCAACCAGTGTAATTGTAATTATTGCACAGTTGAGCTTTACCCAGATAACAGCTAGGTCTACCCATTTTATCCACCTGACCAGAACTACCAGAAGAACCACCGGCCGCCTGTTTGGAGGTCCCCACTTGACTAGAGGACTCACAATTTGAACACCAAGCTATGGTATGTGCTGATGACTGGCAGTTGGCACATACAGGAGATTTCTGGTTGGCGAAATGCCTGCAAAACAGTTCCATATCGATATCGCCCCATACTTGTGCGCCAAATCCACCACCTTATGAAGGTATAAGTCAAACTCTTCCCTCCTGCCCGGACTGACTGAACAGACAATGTCTCTGAAAATGCCGAACGCCAGTACAAATTCCGGCACACTGAGTTTGCGACTAAGCCTGGGATCCTTGGTTTTGAGCACCACCGACACCTCTCCACAAGCAAATGACTTGTTCTCCGTAACATCTTGGGCCGCTATTAGTAGTGAGGCCAAATTGACATCCTTCTCTTCAAAAATATACTTCTTAATATTGGCAGGGATGATTCAGTCTCTGCCATCCGCCGACATCCTGAAATCGACTGCTCATCCTGCAATACAGGTACCTCCAGAGGGACTGGGTAGCTGCCCTGGTTCTCCCCATGCCCGTGAGAAGCAAAACGGCAAAGAAATCAGCCAGAGGCCCCAGAACATCCCGCCAAGCACTCGTGCGGCGGCCATCTTGCTTGTCAGCCCCTGCACTTTTATCTTATCTGAGACACAGACAGATCCCCCTATGGCGGCGCCTATAATACCGGACCCTGTGGGCTCCTCAGCTGGCAATAGTGTGGATGCTGAGCTCCATACTGAACAATCCACTGCAGTAATCCTGGCAGCTATAGCGGACAGTAAATCCTCTGTGGGGGGGAAGATTGACACCCTGTCCATAGAATGTGGGTTAATAAGGCAGGACATGGACAAGTTCAGAAGCCACCTCCATGAGGCTGCACAATGCATCTCTGAGGTGGAGGACACTTCAGCCTCCACCATGAAATCCGTGGCTGAACTTCAGCAACAAGTAAAACTCCTTATGGCATGTTCGGAGGACGCTGAGAATAGACTCAGACGCAATAATGTCCAGGTGGTTGGGCTCCCAGAAGGGACGGAGGGCACTAACCCTGTAGTATTTGCTGAAACCTTCTGTAAACAGCTCCTGGGCTTGCAACACCTGTCCCCAGTCTATGTGGTGGAACGTGCACACAGAGTACAACATGCTATAGCCTAGCCATCTAAAAGTTATTCACAAAGGATCTGCAAAATTCTTTGAATCCACTGCAGATACAGTTGACTGGTTGGATTCCATCGCCTGAAATGGTATGCTGGGAGTTGTCCATGTGGGATAAGATGGTTGGGCTTTAACCTGCTTCTCTAGGACAGATACTTTCTTTAATAAGTGGATAGCATTCAACAATCCGGTACTGCCTATCCGTCACATTGCAGGAACCTAGGACTTGATTTTGCTGGATACTGAGACTTACCTGTAAGTCTACAAGACCCCTTCCCGAGTGGATGGACTCTTAGAACGATCCACTGATGTTTGCTATGTTTTTGGGAATAAAGTTTCTCCGGTGGTTTTTTTTCTGTTCACCTGGAGCAAACAGGGCGTTGGGTACATACGATGTTACAACCTTTTTTTTTTACTCTGTTTTTTGTTTCTATCTTTTCAACATTTTTCTACAATTTTTTCTTTTTTTTTTTTTTGCCCTGAGAGACTCTATTAATGTGCTTGTTCTTTGCCTAGTATGGATTATGCTGCTAATGTGTTGTTTTGTGGGGCGCCGTGGCTCTCTGCATCCAGATCCTACCTCTCTGACCCCCCACCACTATTACATATATCCTTATGTTCTATAAACTACCACCTTATGAGTAATCTCAAAATTCTCTCTTGGAATGTCCAAGGGTTAAACTCTAAATTTAAGAGATCGTTGGTCCTCCAATATCTTAAAGATCAACAGCCACACATAGTCCTCTTGCAGGAGACCCATCTAACTGGGAGCAGGGTACTTTTCCTAAACAGGGGTTGGATCCAGAGAGCCATACACTCCACACATTCTTCATATGCTAGAGGGGTGGCTATACTAATTCACAAGAAGCCGACTTGTTCAATAGAGCATGTGGTGGCAGATCCTCAGGGTCGTTATGCCATAGTGGTCCTAGAGGTTGAATCCCAGTGACTGGCAGTAGTGAATATTTATATCCCACCCCCTTTTAAAAGTGAGGTCTTGTATACAGTCCTCGAGAAGGTTGCCACCTTTGGACCACTTAAATTGTTTGTGGCTGGGGACTTCAACAATATTCTGGACTATGACATGGACACCTCTAACCCAACTTGGGTGCAGAACCTGGAGCTGGGATACTGGGAAGACTCAGCGATCTTGGAGGAGGTGTGGCGGTGGAAACATCCTGGAGAGAGGGGTTACTCCTATCTTTACCATGTCAGCACTTCCTCCTCTCGTATAGACTTGGCATTTGCCAACCCAGCTCTACTGCCCCAGGTCACTGAGGTCTCCTACTTGGCCAGGGAAATTTCGGATCATACCCCCCCCACAGGTTGTATTGACTATTACCTCTGGTAGACGCAGTGGAGTGTGGAGGTTACATCCTGGCTGAACCCTCGGTGGAGGCCTTGGTCTCACCGCCGTTAAAGGACTATTGGGACCATAATGAAGGTACAGCGGACAGACCTGTAGTGTGGGATGCATTTAAGGCGTCCACCCGGGGAATGTATGTATCGGCCATCAAGGATGCCAGCGCAGAGAAAAAGTCCACCTCTGAAGAGCTTCAAGCTCATGAAATACTATGTGCAAAGACTCACACTGATACACCCTCCCCTTCCTCCCTGGCTGAGTTGCAGATGGCCAGAAGAGCACTACTAGTGCACTTCCAAAATCTCACTCAATGTAACTTCAAAACCAGAGCTGAAACACTGTTTATAAAATGGGACAAAAATGGGAAGTTACTAGCCTATCTGACTGCTGATGCTCGAACACATACAGTAATCCCCTGCATACTCACCTGAGGGCACTCTTGTGAGAGATGGAGAGGGCATTAAGCGGGCATTTGTCTCTTATTACTCTGAACTGTATGCTCCTGTCCCATCATATGACCACCAGGTGAGGTGGCGACCAGTTTGGATGCACCTTTTACTGACAAAGAATTGGCGAAGGCCATTGCCTCTTTTCCAAATGGGAAGTCGCCGGGACCTGATGGGATTCCAGCTGAATGGTACTACAACTTGTAGAGCTCCTGTCCCCCAGACTCTAACAACTCTATGAGAACTGTTTAGAAACAGGTACATTACCTACCTCATTTTACGAGGCCCATGTGGTCTTACTGCCCAAACCTGACAAAGACCCTCTTTCTTGCTCATCGTATAGGCCTATAGCACTGCTCAATATGGACCTCAAAATTCTCACTAAAATGCTTGCCAATCGGTTAATGAACATAATACATCATTTAATATTGCCCAACCAGACTGGGTTCATGCCTAAAAAGGCCACAGATATCAATATCCGGAGGGTGCATACACATACTCAGTGAGAGAATGGGGGCTCATCCGGGGGGCGGCCCTGGTGTTTTTTGATCTGGAAAAGGCATTTGACTCCATTGATTGGGGGTACATGACAGGTATTGCACCGCATGGGGTTTGGCCCCACCTTCCTTCAGTGGATATTGCTGCTGTACGACCATCCGGTTGCAGCCCTCCGTCTTAACGGCGGGGTGTCAGATGCCTTTCCGGTATCCAGGGGCACTAGACAGGGGTGCCGCTCTCACTGGGACATATTGCCTTAGTTATGGAACCCCTTGCGATCGCGCTGCTTCCTCCCCGCAGATACAGGGTATTACTGTTGGCACCCTGACTGAAACTACGGCCCTTTATGCTGACGATCTAGTGTCATTTATCAAAGACACTGGAACGTCTCTGCAGGCAGAGCTGTTGCCATTAGGTAAATTCTCGGGGGTCACTGGCCATAAAGTTATCTAGACCAAGTCTAAAATACTCCCCTTGTGGTCCCATCCTGTACCCGGACAAGCTGATCCCGATAATCCCTTGCAATGGGTGAGCCAGATTAAATATCTGGGGCTTTTAATCACAAACTCGGTGACTGATTTTATCAACCTCAATGTCTCCCCTTTACTTGGTATTCTATCTAAAAAGTTCCAGGCCTGGAAAAACCTTCCACTGTCCCTCATAGGGAAGATAAACCTGATCAAAATGACAATTCTGCCCTTGCTACTGTATGTCTTTAGAAATTCCCCAGTATGGATCCCAAACTCTCTTTTCAAGTCGATAGACAGTATGCTCTCCTACTTTCTGTGGCAGGGGAGACCTCCCCGCCTGAAATTGACCATACTTCAGCAGCCATGGGGGTAAGGGGGTCTTGCGATACCTAGCTGTTACAAATATTTCCTAGCTGGCCAACTGACATTAGCTCACCGCTGGCTGACTTCGCCCCCAGATGACGCCTCGGTGTCCCTGGAGGCAGCCTGTGTGGACTCCTATGAGGCGCTCTCACAGTTGGTCTACAGAGGTTTGAGGTCCCCATACTCCCTGACTCCCTCCATGCGCTCTGTAATAAGGGCATGGAATGTGACTCAGGGATTGCGGTTGACTAGTGCCAACAGGTTCTACCCCAATTTACCACTGTGGAAATATCACAATTTGGTACACTTTTATGATTACCCAGACCCCGTCAACTGGACTAAGTATGGGGTCAAAACTTTACAGCATATTGTACTAAATGGCACCCTAATGTCATTTAATGAACTCAATGAGCGCCTCACCCTACCCAACCTACACTTCTTCAGATACGTACATCCAACTGCAACATGCTTTTTACTCTCAATTTGGCAGGGGAACCGCTGAACCTTGACCCTAGAGAATTACTGATACACAGTGACTCAGTGAGCACTTTATTATGTTATACATTTTGATAGGTTACACATGTTGATGCATGTATTTATGAATATTAACAGTTTATAGGTGCAGCGCTGAGTTTAAAATTCCTTTGTCATATATTTAATGATGTATTAATGTATACAGAGTTGCATTAAGGAGTGCCTTGTATATCTGCCTGGAGTTCAGATTCAACTGCATTGTCCTATTTCACAATTCAAGGGGGGACTTCATAGCAGGAAGATTTTGTTCTTTCCAGAGAATATTAACAAAAAGTGATAACATGCTTTGATTAAAGATGTATAAAAATGTAATCCTAGATAAATACTGTAACACATGGCTAACTACAAATAAATATCTCAAATCATAAAAGGAGGAACAAAGCAACTTATGTACTTAAAACTATAATTTACAAAAAGTGTTAAAATTGTAAGTTGATATTCAGACCTTTTTTCTTTTGTTAGGGTTTTTTTTTTTTTTCAGCAATTCTACTAGTTTCTTGTGTTTATTTCACCAGGGTATTCATTTTTTTTTTTTTTGACTTCCTATCAATAATATGCTTTGTCTAAGCAGGATATATTGCGTAACTATATAAAGTAGGAGGTTTGTCTCCATCTAATGGCCTTTCTGAACCATTACGTGTAGTAATTTGAAGAAAATGTGTAATTTCTAACAGCAGCAGAAGAGGATTGAACAAAGATTGTGGTGCAGCAGGAATTATTGGATAGTGCTGGCAACACAGAGTGTGTTAGTACTCCTACAGTCAGATAAGGCCATCGCCATTCTATTTAATGTGTGAGCATTTCTTATAAAAGTCTTTGAATTAAGGCAGAACGAAACCCATTGATTTAAAGTGGTTGTAAACCTCAGACATGAAATATGAACAAAAGCATATCCCTCTATAGCGTGTACTTGTCTCAATTAAGGGCACCAAATGTAATTTCTGTGTGCTGCTTCCTCTATTAACAACATGAATTACTTCTGACAAGTTTTTCTGACACCACAAAAAAAAAAAAAAAAAAAAAAAAAGGGGTGACAGGGGAAGGAGCTCCAGCCGATTGACAGCCTCAGCTATGTTCCTGGGGGGGGGGTCTCTTCCCTCCAATCAGATGTCAGAGCTCTCTGACCCCTTTTTTTTCAGAATGCTCAGTCAAGCTTTATAAATTATGGGACTTTATCTGAAATGTTCTCTTCTCTACATAAATATATATTTATATATATATATTTATATTTATTTATTAAACACACACACACAGTGAGGACAGAAAGTATTCAGACACCCTTAAATTTTTCACTCTGTTATATTGCAGCCATTTGCTAAAATCATTTAAGTTCATTTTTTTCTCATTAATGTACACACAGCACCCCATATTGGCAGAAAAACACAGAATTGTTGACATTTTTGCAGATTTATTATAAAAGAAAAAATGAAATATCACATGGTCCCAAGTATTCAGACCCTTTGCTGTGACACTCATATTTAACTCAGGTGCTGTCCATTTCTTCTGATCATCCTTGAGATGGTTCTACACCTTCATTTGAGTCCAGCTGTGTTTGATTATACTGATTGGACTTGATTAGGAAAGCCACACACCTGTCTATTTAAGACCTTACAGCTCACAGTGCATGTCAGAGCAAATGAGAATCATGAGGTCAAAGGAACTGCCTGAAGAGCTCAGAGACAGAATTGTGGCAAGGCACAGATCTGGCCAAGGTTACAAAAAAATTTCTGCTGCACTTAAGGTTCCTAAGAGCACAGTGGCCTACATAATCCTTAAATGGAAGACGTTTGGGACGACCAGAACCCTTCCTAGAGCTGGCTGTCCGGCCACACTGAGCTATTGGGGGAGAAGAGCATTGATGAGATAGGTAAAGAAGAACCCAAAGATCACTGTGGCTGAGCTCCAGAGATACAGTCGGGAGATGGGAGAAAGTTGTAGAAAGTCAACCATCACTGCAGCCCTCCACCAGTTGGGGCTTTATGGCAGAGTGGCCCGACGGAAGCCTCTCCTCAGTGCAAGACACATGAAAGCCCACATGGACTTTGTTAAAAAAACACCTGAAGGACTCCAAGATGGTGAGAAAGAAGATTCTTTGGTCTGATGAGACCAAGATAGAACTTTTTGGTCTTAATTCTAAGCGGTATGCGTGGAGAAAACCAGGCACTGCTCATCACCTGTCCAATACAGTCCCAACAGTGAAGCATTGTGGTGACAGCATCATGCTGTGGGGGTGATTTTCAGCTGCAGAGACAGGGCGACTGGTTGCAATCGAGGGAAAGATGAATGCGGCCAAGTACAGGGATATCCTGGACGAAAACCTTCTCCAGAGTGTTCAGGACCTCAGACTGGGCCGAAGGTTTACCTTCCAACAAGACAATGACCCTAAGCACACAGCTAAAATAACGAACGTTGCTTCACAACAACTCCGTGACTGTTCTTGAATGGCCCAGCCAGAGCCCTGACTTAAACCCAATTCAGCATCTCTGGAGAGACCTAAAAATGGCTGTCCATCAACGTTTACCATCCAACCTGACAGAACTGGAGAGGATCTGCAAGGCGGAATGGCAGAAGATCCCCAAATCCAGGTGTGAAAAACTTGTTGCATCTTTCCCAAAAAGACTCATGGCTGTATTAGATCAAAAGGGTGCTTCTAATATATACTGAGCAAAGGGTCTGAATACTTAGGACCATGTGATATTTCAGTTTTTCTTTAATAAATCTGCAAAAAATGTCAACAATTCTGTGTTTTTCTGTCAATATGGGGTGCTGTGTGTACATTAATGAACTTAAATGATTTTAGCAAATGGCTGCAATATAACAGAGTGAACAAATTAAGGGGGTCTGAATACTTTCCGTCCCCACTCTATCTAGCTATACACATACACACACACACACACACACACACACACACCATCCACTGTTCTACTGACACTGTCCACTTTTGAGGTAGGCTACGTTTACATTTTTTTACAGTGAAATTTGTTTTATTATATTTTTCACATTTTTCCTTACTATTTATATAAGCCTTACTAGCTAATTTCTGTAAATAAAAAAAGGTGCCAAACCCCTTTGATCTTTTCCATGTTGTCAGGTAGATCCATACCTCTCAAAAGGTTGCCTATCCCTGCTCCAGGGTATTCAAAAGAACTGGAGAGTATGTCAAAATGTTAACAGTTTCTCCAAAATCTTTTGAATTACCCTCTCAATATGTAAATAGGGGTCTGATATAAACGCTTTTAGCCACTTAAGTATTTTAGCGCGCGGTGAGAGTATCTTGGCGCATGGTGGAAGAGGCAGGTGGTTGTGTGTGTGTGTGTGTGTGTGTGTGTGTGTGTGTGTGTGTGTGTGTGTGTGTGTGTGTGTGTGTGTCAGGTGCGTACTGTATGCGAATGTATTTGAGGTACTCCTGGTCCCCTCTCCTCATATTCTGTTGAATCAAGGTAGGAGAGACCCAGACCACTGTCTTCGCCCTCTTCCAACTCTGCACTCCTATACTGAGAGGCAGTATACCTTTGGCAATATAGTGGGCGTGTGTATATATGTATGTATGTATAGTTAGTGGGAAGGGGTTAATCTATCCATTATTATATATGTGCTCCAACTTGGAGACTCTCAAAATTATAGGAGTTAGGACTGAAGTACACTGGTGTGCTATGACCCTGCAAAAGCACAATGGCAGCAAAGGTATCCAGTGCGTCCCCTCAGCAACAGTACAAACAAATGGCAACCACGCTAAAAGCTATAACTAGCCTTTGCAGCAAGGAGTATATGGAAAGGCGACGCATGTAAAAAAAAAACTAAAATTCCCAGCTCACTTACCAGCCAGTGTGCAACCGACCAAATTGACCCAGTCTTAACAGTTCACGTTAAAAACAAGGGGTCTAGTTTGCACACATTTGCGGGGTGCCGTGACGTGGCCACTGCAGCTTATGCATATATTTGCATATATGTGCAAACTAAACCCCTTGTTTTAACAGGGACGCACTGGATACCTTTGCTGCAATTGTGCTTTTGCTGGATTTCCCTAAGCCTTTAAAAGGTGGAGCATGCTCCCTCCAGGCTTACCTGCCTTTACTCCATCCATGATTAAACACAGTGGATATAAAAAAAGTCTACATACCCCTGTTAAAAGGTCGGGTTTCTGTGATATGAAATGATTTTATCTTTGTCTCCATTTTTTTTTTTTTTTTTTTTTACAACTTTTTCCACCTTTAAATTTGACCTATAAACTGTATCACTCAATTGGAAAAAAAAACAAAAAAAAAAAAACAAAAAAGAAAAAAACTTTTAAGGGGGGGGGGGGGGGGGGGAGTAAAAATAAAAAACTAATATAATGTGGTTGCACAAGTGCGCACACCCTCTTATAACAGAATTAAGCAATCACATTCAAACTCATGTTAAATATGAGTCAGCACACACCTGCCATCATGTTAATTGCCTCTGATTAATCCCAAATCAAGTTGAGCTGTTCTAGTAGGTCTTTCCTGACATTTTCTAAGTCGCATCCTACAGCAAAAGCAGAGCGCTTCCAAAGCATTAGAGGGATCTCATTGTTAAAAGGTATCAGTCAGGAGAAGGGTACAAAAGAATTTCCAAGGCATTAGATATACCATGGAACACAGTGAAGACAGTCATCATCAAGTGGAGAAAACATGGCACAACAGTGACATTACCAATAACTGGACGTCCCTCCAAAATTGATGAAAAGACGATAAGAAAACTGTTCAGGGAGGCAACAAGAGTTAAATAACGGTTTATATATTTGTTTCAAGAGATTTCAAAGAGATTTTGATTTTTTTTTCACGATCTTTGGCAATAGGTATATAGAGGATTGAGAGCCCCAGAGCAAAACCTTTTGTGAGATATGACGATTGAGATTCAAAGTGAATCCAAGATGTCAAGTTGGCTTATTTTAGCTGCAAAGCAATATCGTCATAGAATTAATTAATATAAAGTGGCGCGCAACATTCCCTGAAGGAATTGTAACCTTACAAAAAAATTTTTTTTTTTTAATAAAAACAGATTTAAGTCGGTCTTGGTTGACATTCTGGAGTAGGAAAGGGAGGGACAGCAGTCTGTAAAGCAGTACAGTTCTGATTGTCTCAGACTTTGGTTAAAACAAACTATGTGAGCCTGCTTGAAGCAGAGAACAGCACAGAAATGACTTTGTGTGCTGCTGTCCCTTGAGATTCCAGTCACAAACTGGACTGGAGTCTGGACCAGGCTAAGTCTATTCATTTTTGGTGTAATCTGCAGCTAGGTCAAAAACCTGCTTGGAAAATGAACCTCGATCACAAACCCGGATGCCACAGGAAAAATAGTTCATCCATATTTGTTTTCACATGAGCTGCTTGCTTGAATTCTGCATTAAACATACAGTGTGAAGACATCAAGTTAAACATATTTGGAAACTGAATATTCACATTTTATTAGTCAATATACAAGTTATAAATAAATAACCAGAGGGAGGCTGGACATCTGAACAGATATATACAAAAATCGGTAACCAGAATCTTTATACAGAATGAGCAGGAATACCACAGTGCTTATGCCACAGATCTATAGCTTTATTCACAATTGGATCCGTGTTGTCTTCAGGAATCTAAAGAACAAAAAAAAAAAAAATTTAGTTAAAAACAGTGAATACTAAAAAAAAAAAAAAAAAAAAAATTATATAGAGGCTGCTTTTGTTTAGCTCCCCCAGAAAACACAGATTTGCTTTTCTCTAGCTGCAATACTTTCAGAGCATTGAACCATTTTTTACAAACTGTTTCAGAATTTTTGGCCATCATCAGCGCAGTGTATGGAAATCAATAGCCTCTTATGGGGTAGGGTTTGGGACCCAACAAGGTCATAGCGAGAGAGGATTTTCTAAATATTATATTATATATATAGGCCTTGGTATAGACACACACGTAAAAATGGCAATTAAAAGGTTAATTTCTCACATGTGTGGCTTTTTAAAATCACAATTAGAGACCTGCATAGCAAAGTAATGGAACGTTATATAGATGGAAAAAAAAAAAAAATATATATATATATATATATATATATATATATATATATATATATATATATATATATATATATATATATATATATATATATATATATATATATATATATATATATATATACACATACACACATATATATACACACACACATACACACACACACACACACTATGCATTAAGGTGAAAAAATACCTGGCAGTGACCGACCCCCCAGTTTTACTTACCTGATCCCTGGAACTTGACCCGCCGGGGGGGACGAGCTGTCTCTCTGCAGGGGGTTCTTGGCTCTTGACTGGCTAGATTGATAGCAGTGCAGCCATTGGCTCCCGCTGCTGTCAATCAAATCCAATGGCGCGGGCACTGAGTCATACATTCGGCGTATATGGACGCCATATGCTGGACTCAGGAGTGCGCCCACAAGGTAACCCCCTCGGGGAAGTGCTTCTCCTAGGGGGGGGGGGTTATCTGATGTGGGGAGGAGCCACCAGGGGACACCAGAAGACGAGATTCAGGGCCACTCTATGCAAAACGAGCTGCACAGGAGGCAAGTATGATATAGGTTTGTTATTTAACCACTTTAAGACCGGGCCTCTTTTTTAGATGTGGTGTTTACAAGTTAAAAACAGGGTTTTTTTTTGCTAGAAAATTACTTAGAAAAAAAAATGTATAATGTTTGG
Organism: Aquarana catesbeiana; assembly: GCF_042186555.1. Classification (NCBI taxonomy): domain Eukaryota; kingdom Metazoa; phylum Chordata; class Amphibia; order Anura; family Ranidae; genus Aquarana; species Aquarana catesbeiana. The sequence goes on from NC_133328.1 coordinate 393,240,760, forward strand.
GTGTTCTAACATCCGAGGGAATAAAATGGCTGTTGTTGCAATAGTTTTTACGCAGTGGTCTTACAAGTGCACTTTTTAAAAAAAAATAAATAAATTACACACTTTTGAATTAAAAAAACAACACAACAGTAAAAGTTAGCCCAATTTTTTTTATATTGTGAAAGATAATGTTACGACGAGTAAAGTGATATCCAACATGTCACGCTTCAAAATTGCACCAAATCATGGAATGGCGACAAACTTTTACCCTTAAAAATCTCCATAGGCGACATTTTAAAAAAATTCTACCGGTTGCATGTTTTGCGTTACAGAGGAGGTCTAGAGCTAGAATTACTGCTCTCGCTCTACCAATCGTGGCGTTACCTCACATGTGTGGTTTGAACACCGTTTTCATATGCGGGTGCTTTTTATTTTTACACTGTTAAAAAAAAAAAAAAATCTGTCACTTCTATTCCTATGTCAAGGAATGTAAACATACCTTGTAATAGAAAAAAAATAAAAACAAAGCATGACAGCACCTCTTAAATATAATATCTGGGGTCAAAAAGACCTCAGATCTCATATCTACACTAAAATGCAATAAATAAATACATAAGTCATTTAAAAAATAAATAAATAAAATAAAATGGCCCTTTAAGAGCTATGGGCGGAAGTGACATTATGACGTCACTTATGCCCTGCAGTGTCATGGAGAAGGGTGGGGGCCATCTTCCCCTCACTCGTCACCATGTCAGCCCAGGAAACAGACGCCATCACCTCCGCCGCCGCGGATGGCTCCGGTAAGCGGCAGAGAGCACCCGCCATAGATAAAAGTGATCTTGCACCGCAGAGACCACTTTTATCTTGTACTGGACTGCCAGCCGAACACGGGGATACCGGGGTTATGGCAGTTAGCTGCTGCCATAACAACGATATCCGTCCCCAAAGTATGGATGTACATCGGCGTGCGGCAGTCCGGAAGCGGTTTAAAAAAAAGAAAAACAAAAAAACCCTTACAAACACACCATCTTTTTCCAGAGCAGCCTGCATTTCTCCTGAGGTTACCTAATAAAGTTTTAACCCCTTGATCACCCCGTCGCCAGTGTCTCTAAGCGATCATATTTCTGATTGCTGTATTTATGGTGACGCTAGTTAGGAACGTAAATATTTAGGATACGCCGTCAGCGTTTTATAGCGACAGGGACCCCCATATACTACCTAATAAATGTTTTAACCCCTTGATTGCGCCCTAGTTAACCCTTTCACCACTGATCACCGTATAAGTGTTATGGGTGACGCTGGTTAGTTTGTTTATTTTTTATAGTGTCAGGGCACCCGCCGTTTATTACCGAATAAAGGTTTAGCCCCGTAATCGCACGGCGGCGATATGCGTCGCCCTAGACAGCGTCAGATTAGCGCCAGTACCGCTAACACCCACGCACGCAGCATACGCCTCCCTTAGTGGTATAGTATCTGTAGTATCAATATCTGATCCGATCAGATCTATACTAGCGTCCCCAGCAGTTTAGGGTTCCCAAAAACGCAGTGTTAGTGGAATCAGCCCAGATACCTGCTAGCACCTGCATTTTGCCCGTCCGCCCAGCCCAGCCCACCCAAGTGCAGTATCGATCGATCACTGTCACTTACAAAATGCATAACTGCAGCGTTTGCAGAGTCAGGCCTGATCCCTGCGATCGCTAACAGTTTTTTTGGTAGCGTTTTGGTGAACTGGCAAGCACCAGCGGCCTAGTACACCCCGGTCGTAGTCAAACCAGCACTGCAGTAACACTTGGTGACGTGGCGAGTCCCATAAATGCAGTTCAAGCTGGTGAGGCGGCAAGCACAAGTAGTGTCCCGCTGCCACCAAAAAGACAAACACAGGCCCGTCGTGCCCATCATGCCCTTCCTGCTGCATTCGCCAATCCTAATTGGGAACCCACCGCTTCTGCAGCGCCCGTACTTCCCCCATTCACATCCCCAACCAAATGCAGTCGGCTGCATGAGAGGCATTTTCTTTATGTCCTCCCGAGTACCCCTACCCAGAGAACCCGCCCAAAAAAGATGTTGTGTCTGCAGCAAGCGCGGATATAGGCGTGACACCCGCTATTATTGTCCCTCCTGTCCTGACAATCCTGGTCTTTGCATTGGTGAATGTTTTGAACGCTACCATTCACTAGTCGAGTATTAGCGTAGGGTACAGCATTGCACAGACTAGGCGCACTTTCACAGGGTCTCCCAAGATGCCATCGCATTTTGAGAGACCCGAACCTGGAACCGGTTACAGTTATAAAAGTAAGTTACAAAAAAAAAAAAAAAGTGTAATAAATACATACATATATATTTATTAGTTGTCGTTTTATTGTTCTCTCTATTCTTCTGCTCTTTTTTACTGTATTCTATTCTGCAATGTTTTATTGTTATTATGTTTTATCATGTTTGCTTTTCAGGTATGCAATTTTTTATACTTTACCGTTTACTGTGTTTTATTGTTAACCATTTTTTTGTCTTCAGGTACGCCATTCACGACTGAGTGGTTATACCATAATGATGCCTGCAGGTTTAGGTATCATCTTGGTATCATTCTTTACAGCCAGCGGTCGGCTTTCATGTAAAAGCAATCCTAGCGGCTAATTAGCCTCTAGACTGCTTTTACAAGCAGTGGGAGGGAATGCCCCCCCCCCACCACCACCACCACCGTCTTCCGTGTTTTTCTCTGGATCTCCTGTCTCAACAGCGAACCTGAGAATGCAGCTGGTGATTCAGCCAGCTGACCATAGAGCTGATCAGAGACCAGAATGGCTCCAAACATCTCTATGGCCTAAGAAACCGGAAGCTATGAGCATTTCATGACTTAGATTTCGCCGGATGTAAACAGCGCATTTGGGAAATTGGGAAAGCATTTTATCACACCGATCTTGGTGTTGTCAGATGGTTTGAGGGCAGAGGAGAGATCTAGGGTCTAATAGACCCCAATTTTTTCAAAAAAGAGTACCTGTCACTACCTATTGCTATCATGGGGGATATTTACATTCCCTGAGATAATAAAAATGATAAAAAAAAAAATAATAAAATAATGAAAGAACAGTTTAAAAATAAGATAAAAAAGCAAAAAAAATAAGAAGCACCCCTGTCCCACCCTGCTCTCGCGCAAAGGCGAACGCAAGCGTCGGTCTGGCGTCAAACATAAACAGCAATTGCACCATGCATGTGAGGTGTCACCGCGAACGTCAGATCGAGGGCAGTAATTTTAGCAGTAGACCTCCTCTGTAAATCTAAAGTGGTAACCTGTAAAGGCTTTTAAAAATGTATTTAGTTTGTCACCACTGCACGTTTGTGCGCAATTTTAAAGCATGTCATGTTTGGTATCCATGTACTCGGCCTAAGATCGTCTTTTTTATTTCATTAAACATTTGGGCAATATAGTGTGTTTTAGTGCATTAAAATTTAAAAAAGTGTGTTTTTTCCCCAAAAAATGCGTTTGAAAAATCGCTGCGCAAATACTGTGTGAAAAAAAAAAAAAAAATGAAACACCCACCATTTTAATCTGTAGGGCATTTGCTTTAAAAAAAATATATAATGTTTGGGGGTTCAAAGTAATTTTCTTGCAAAAAAAAAATAATTTTTTCATGTAAACAAAAAGTGTCAGAAAGGGCTTTGTCTTCAAGTGGTTAGGAGAGTGGGTGGTGTGTGACATAAGCTTCTAAATGTTGTGCATAAAATGCCAGGACAGTTCAAAACCCCCCCAAATGACCCCATTTTGGAAAGTAGACATCCCAAGCTATTTGCTGAGAGTCATGTCGAGTCCATGGAATATTTTATATTGTGACACAAGTTGCGGGAAAGAGACAAATTTTTTTTTTTTTGCACAAAGTTGTCACTAAATGATATATTGCTCAAACATGCCATGGGAATATGTGAAATTACACCCCAAAATACATTCTGTTGCTTCTCCTGAGTACGGGGATACCACATGTGTGAGACTTTTTGGGAGCCTAGCCGTGTACGGGACCCCGAAAACCAAGCACTGCCTTCAGGCTTTCTAAGGGGCGTAAATTTTTGATTTCACTCTTCACTGCCTATCACAGTTTTGGAGGCCATGGAATGCCCAGGTGGCACAAAACCCCCCAAATTACCCCATTTTGGAAAGTAGACACCCCAAGCTATTTGCCGAGAGGTATAGTGAGTATTTTGCAGACCTCAATTTTTGTCACAAAGTTTTGAAAATTGAAAAAAAAAAAAAAGTTTTGTCTTTCTTCATTTTCAAAAACAAATGAGAGCTGCAAAATACTCACCATGCCTCTCAGCAAATAACTTGGGGTGTCTACTTTCCAAAATGGGGTCATTTGGGGGGGTTTTGTGCCACCTGGGCATTCCATGGCCTCCGAAACTGTGATAGGCAGTGAAGAGTGAAATCAAAAATTTACGCACTTAGAAATCCTGAAGGAGGTGATTGGTTTTCAGGGCCCCGTACGCGGCTAGGCTCCCAAAAAGTCCCACACATGTGGTATCCCCATACTCAGGAGAAGCAGCTAAATGTATTTTGGGGTGCGATTCCACATATGCCCATGGCCTGTGTGAGCAATATATCATTGAGTGACAACTTTGTGCAAAAAAAAAAAAATTTGTCACTTTCCCGCAACTGTCAAAATATAAAATATTCCATGGACTCAACATGCCTCTCAGCAAATAGCTTGGGGTGTCTACTTTCCAAAATGGGGTCATTTGGGGGGGGGGGGTTGTTGTGCCATCTGGGCATTTTATGGCCTTCAAAACTGTGATAGGTAGTGAGGAGTGAAATCAAAAATTTACGCCCTTAGAAATCCTGAAGGCGGTGATTGGTTTTCGGGGCCCCGTATGCGGATAGGCTCCCAAAAAGTCCCACACATGTGGTATCCCCGTACTCAGGAGAAGCAGCTGAATGTATTTTGGGGTGCAAATCCACATATGCCCATGGCCTGTGTGAGCAATATATCATTTAGTGACAACTTTTTGTAATTTTTTTTTTTGTCATTATTCAATCACTTGGGACAAAAAAAAATTAATATTCAATGGGCTCAACATGCCTCTCAGCAATTTCCTTGGGGTGTCTACTTTCCAAAATGGGGTCATTTGGGGGGGGGGGGGGGGGGGTTGTACTGCCCTGCCATTTTAGCACCTCAAGAAATGACATAGGCAGTCATAAACTAAAAGCTGTGCAAATTCCAGAAAATGTACCCCAGCTTGTAGACGCTATAACTTTTGCGCAAACCAATAAATATACGCTTATTGACATCTTTTTTACCAAAGACATGTGGCCGAATACATTTTGGCCTAAATGTATGACTAAAATTGAGTTTATTGGATTTTTTTTATAACAAAAAGTAGAAAACATTTTTTTTTCAAAATTTTCGGTCTTTTTCCGTTTATAGCGCAAAAAATAAAAACCGCAGAGGTGATCAAATACCATCAAAAGAAAGCTCTATTTGTGGGAAGAAAAGGACGCAAATTTTGTTTGGGTACAGCCTTGCATGACCGCGCAATTAGCAGTTAAAGCGACGCAGTGCCAAATTGGAAAAAGTCCTCTGGTCCTTGGGCAGCATAATGGTCCGGGGCTGAAGTGGCAAAAAAAGCTGGGACCCCCTCAATGAGGTCGATTTAGTCCAGGCAAACAGGCTTTTCACTTCCCTTCGTGAATGTGGTGAAAATTCACCTTGCAAAACTTTTATTCAACAATTTTAGTAAACATATTGGAAGAGATTATGTTATAGGTCGTTTGTTGACAGCATAAAAAAAATAACTGTTTTTAACATGTCTCTGTAGACTTCACTTGCTTACCTTTCCCAAAAATTCATTAATACTATCAGATTTATTCAAGGTCGTAACTTTCATTTTAAAAGTTAACACGATCTCCACAGCAACAAATACAAGAATCTTGCAGGATCCACTAACGAGTTTGTCCCACACCCTACAGACAGTTGATGAAAACAGCAGGTGTTAGAAGAGGAGGCATTGCCGATCAGCAGCAATAACTGGTTAACAAAGTAAAACAAGAAGCGCCCTGTATAAAAAAGGTCAGTGTGCATACACAGAGCCAAAACAGAAGGCTCCCATTACCAAATATTCAGGGACAAATTTACGTGAAGGCTTTTTCAGGTTTTAGCTTGTATAAGAGAAGTGTGTGAATCAAACATTTTTATTCATGTTTAGATGAGCTTTGGTGAAACATTAAAAAGGAGAAGTACATTTTTAGAGAAAGAGCACTTATCCGGTTTGACCCTTTAAAAGGGGTTGCAAACCCCCCCCCCTTTTTTTTTTTTTTAAACGAAAAATGCCTTTACTTACCTGCTCTGTGTAATTGTTTTTGCACAGAGCAGCCCTGAGCCTCTTCTTCTGGGGTGCCCCGCTGGCACTCCAGGCCCCTCCTCTTCATCAGGTAACCCCAGGTAAAGCTGCGTCCACTGAGATGGTGGGATTCGGCCCCGCCCCCCCACGTCACTGAATTTGATTGACAGCAGTGGGAGCCAATGGCTCCTGCTGCTATCAATCTGTCCAATGAGGAGAGAGACAGCGGCTGGAGCCACTGGGTTTGTGCACATCACTGGATCGGGCTCAGGTAAGAAAATGGGTGGATCTGGGGGAACTGCAGCACAAAAGGTTTTACACCCTAATGCAATGGCTTTACAACCAATTTAAGCTCACAATAATAGATCCCATCTCTCCCCCCTCCAGAGATGCATACTTACCTTGATCAGATGCCCTTATCTCCAGGGAATGTTTACATCTTGAGCGGCATGTCCTCAATCTGCTGGCTGCACCTGTGCAATAAGTCACATAGAAGTCAATGCGACCTGTCTCCCTGTATCTCCTGACTCTGGATGGAAGCAAGACTCTACTGTGCAGGCATGGCAAGAAACTTTTGTTCCAGTTTGAAAATGTTAAACAAATCTTAGGTCTCCTGCACACTGGGCATTTTCGAAGCCGCTTCTAGAGGCATCTTGCATTTTTTTTTCTGCCTCAAAACATCCCTCAAATATTAGCTTGTGTTCAGGCACACATAGGCATTTAGAGGCTTAAAAAAAGCCCACTGCCAGCACATTCCGAAGCAGCAACATTTTGGCATAAAAAATAAAAAATGCTTAATGTGTCTAAACGCATGTAAATGTGCTTAAGCATTATGCTACGTTTATTCATTTCAATGGCCAGAATAAATGAATATACTGGCCAATGAACTGAATAAATTCCCAAGCGCTTGATGATCTTAAACAGGTTTGCAAAAACCACAGCTTTAGATGCATTTTTGACACCGCTTTTCTCTCTCTCCTCACAGGACTCCAAGGCAGCAGTGGGAGACGTTGGTTCCTGCTGCTTTCAATCAAATTCTGTGAGGAGAGAGTATAAGGCGGGGCTGAGCCACACTGTGTGTCTATAGACGTACACAGTCTGGTTTGGGATTGAGCCCACACATGTGCCCTCATAGCAAGGGTCTTGGCAATCTGCTTATAGCCTAGGCCATCTTTATGTAGAGCAACAATAATTTTTTTCAGATCCTCAGAGAGTTCTTTGTCATGAGGTGCCATGTTGAACTTCCAGTGACCAGTATGAGAGGGAGAGTGATAACAAAATGTAATACACCTGCTCCCCATTCACACCCGAGACCTTGTAACACTAATGCCCCGTACACACGGTCGGCCTTTGTTCGGACATTCCGACAACAAAATCCTTTTTTCCGACGGATGTTGGCTCAAACTTGTCTTGCATACACACGGTCACACAAAGTTGTCGGAAAATCCTATCGTTCTAAACGCGGCGACGTAAAACACGTACGTCGGGACTATAAACGGGGCAGTGGCCAATAGCTTTCATCTCTTTATTTATTCTGAGCATGCGTGGTACTTCGTCCGTCGGATTTGTGTACACACGATCGGAATTTCTGACAATGGATTTTGTTGTCGGAAAATTTTATATCCTGCTCTCAAATTTTGTGTGTCAGGAAAATGCGATGGAAAATGTGTAATGGAGCCTACACACGATCAGAATTTCCGACAACAAGGTCCTACCACACATTTTCCATCGGAAAATCCGACCGTGTGTACGGGGCATAACGAGTCACATGACACCGGGGAGGGAAAATGGCTAATTGGGCCCAATTTAGACATTTTCACTTTGGGGTGTACTCACTTTTGTTGCCAGCGGTTTAGACATTAAGGGCTGTGTGTTGAGTTAGAGTAGACAGTAAATTTACACTGTTATACAAGGTGTACACTCACTACTTTACATTGTAGCAAAGTGTCATTTCTTCAGTGTTGTCACATGAAAAGAAGAATAAATTATTTATAAAAATGTGGGAGGGGTGTACTCACTTTTGTGAATACAGTGGAACCTCGGATTACGAGCATAATCCGTTCCAGGAGTATGCTTGTAATCCAAAGTACTCGCATATGAAAGCGAGTTTTCTCATTGAAGTCAATGGAAACTAAAATAATTTGTTCCGCATTGACTTCAATGGGATGCAAAACCGCATGCGGCCAGAGGCAGGGGGGGGACCCCCGAGAGCCTCGGAAATGGCCCAAAAGGCCCAAGGACACTTCGGCTGACCTAGGCAAACCTCGGAAAGACTTCCTACCCGAGATTTGCCGAGGTCAGCCGTGCTGTCCTCGGGCCATTCCGTGCATTTCCGAATGGTGACATTCGACTCTGCTCAGCCCCCCCCCACCTCAGGCCAAAAGCGGTACTGCACACCGCTTTGGCCTGAATCGTGCTTGTTTTGTGAGACAACACTTACAAACAGGAATTACGATTTTTTAAAATACAGTGCTCGTATTGCAAAATGCTCGTTAACCACGTTACTCGCAATCCGAGGTTTCACTGTATATATTATATATACACACACACACACAGTTGTGCTCATAAGTTTACATACCCTGGCAACATTTATGATTTCTTGGCCATTTTTCAGAGAATTTTTCAGAGAATATGATATTTGTGGATGAGACTCCAGAACCTTTACTTTATTCTGCTGTAGCCAATGACAGGTCGACTTGGCCCTGTGTTTTGGATCATTGTCATGTTGGAATGTCCAAGTACGTCCCATACGCAGCTTCCTGGCTGACAAATGTAAATGTTCCTCCAGTATTTTTTGTTAACATACTGCTTTCATCTTGCCATCAATTTTGACCAAATTTCTTGTGCCTTTGCAGCTTAAACATCCCCGAAACATCAGCGATCCACCTCCATGTTTTACAGTAGGAATGGTGTACCTTTCATCATAGGCCTTGTTGACTCCTCTCCAAATGTAGCATTTATGGTTGTGTCCAAAAAGCTCAATTTTGGTCTCATCACTCCAAATGACTTTGTGCCAGAATGTTTGACGCTTGCCTCTGTGCTGTTTGGCGTATTGTAAGCGGGATACTTTGTGGCATTTGCATAGTAATGGCTTTCTTCTGGCGACTCGACCATGCAGCCCATCTTTCTTCAAGTGCCTACTTATTGTGCATCTTGAAACAGCCACACCACATGTTTTCAGAGTCCTGTATTTCACCTGAAGTTATTTGTGGGTTTTTCTTTGCATCCCGAACAATTTTCCTGGCAGTTGTGGCTGAAATTTTTGTTGGTCTACCTGACCGTGGTTTGGTTTCAACAGAACCCCTCATTTTCCACTTCTTAATTAGAGTTTGAACACTGCTAATTGTCATTCTCAATTCCTTGGATACCTTTTATATCCCTTTCCTGTTTTATACAATTCAACTACCTTTACCCGCAGATCCTTTGACAATTCTTTTGCTGTCCCCATGACTCAGAATCCAGAAATGTCAGTGCAGCACTGGATGAAAGATGCAAGGGTCTGTCAGGAGTCCAGAAACTCATTGACCTTTTATACACACACAATTTACAAGCAAACAGATCACAGGTGAGGATGGTTACCTTTAATAGCCATTCAAACCTCTTTATGTCAACGTGTGTGCATGTTATCAGGCCAAAATCACCAGGGTAAACTTTTGATCAGGGTCATTTGGGTGGTGTCTGTTGCCAATATGATTTAAAGAGTGTAAACACAGTTGATTGATAATAAATGGCTTCAGCCAAACACTAACCATGAGTGAAAGAAAAGTTTGTGTGTTATTCATATTCTCTGAAAAATGGTCAAGAAATCATAAATTATGCCAGGGTATGTAAACTTATGAGCACAACTGTAATATATTATATATAGCCTGGAAAACTTCGCACTCAGAGAACTAAAAGCCGTCAGCCGCAAAAAGCTGTTGGTACTTGCAGTTTCCCATTCACAGAACTGTGTGAATGAATGACCCAGCTTGCTGTTACTAGATGTAGTGGATCAGGGAGAAGCTGCAGGAGTGGGAACATGTTCCACCCTAAAAATGGGTGGAACATGTAGCATGTTCCCAAAGGTGAACTTATCCTTTTAAATACTTCAACAAGGCTTGAAGAAGAAAGCTCTGCCAATGCTCTACCAAAGCTTGCGCGACACACTGCTGAAGCCTGTGTAATCAAGGTCTGTTTGAGCAGGGGTGCTATACTGGCAAACAATGTAATAATGCAATCTGTTAGACAGATGTGCATTTTTTTTTTTTTTTTTTTAGCACGGATCACTGTATTAGTGTCACTGGTCGCCCGCCCACCCCCCCATTACCAGTAAAAAAAAAAAATTAATTAAAATTCCATAAAAATATCCTATAGTATGTAGACACTATAAAATTTGCGCAAACCAATCAATATACGCTTGAGATTTTTTTTACCAAAAATATGTAGCAGAATACAGATTGGCCTAAATTGATGAAGAAATTAGATTACAAGTAGAATAATATTTTTTTTCCAAATTGTCTATGTTTTTGTTTATAGCGCAAAAAAAAAAAAAAAAAAAATTACTGCAGGAGGTGATCAATTACCACCAAAAGAAAGCATCAATTTTATTTGGGTACAGCATCGGACAATCTTCAGTTAAAGTAACACAGTGCTGTATCACAAAAAATGGCCTGGTCATGAAGGGGGGGGGAGTAACACCTTCTGGAGCTGAAGTTGTCAAGCATCAATCTCACATAAAAAGAACAACCAACGCTACCCTAGATACATAACAGGAAATTAGAGGAAATTTCCCCAAAGCCAATGTAAAGTCTGCCATTGAGAGCTGTCACTGGAACAACTGTCTCCATTCCAAGATATATATGCTTTCCGCCTGTTCTGATAACTACTCTAAAATGTAAGATTTTTCTCACTTTCTGTTCTGGTAACAACTGGACATGAAGGTAGAAAGTGAGAGTAAATCTCCCCAGTGGAGACACTGACAGAAATAAAAAAAATACTCTTCTCTATCCATAGCTAGAAAAGTGTTCTGGCTGGAGTTCTGCTCATATTTTCATATCCCCATTTTGTGCAGAAAATATAGAAAGCACATTTATAATGGAGGGGGGGGGGAAAAAAAAAAAAAAACTACATAAAAAACGTATAAACAATAAACTGAGAAAACAAAAGCAAGAGAATTGGAGACACTAAGGGGTTGATTTACTTAAACTGGAGAGTGCAAAATCTGGTGCAGCTCTGCATAGAAACCAATCACCCTCCAGGTTTTTTTTTTTTTTTTTTTTGTCAAAGCTTAACTGAACAAGCTAAAGTTAGAAGTCAATTGGCTACCATGCACAGCTGCACCAGATTTTTCACTCTCCAGTTTTAGTAAAGGCCCTTTCACACTAATAAGTTTTCCCTGCGTTTTTTTCTTGCAATAAAATACGCAGGAAAAAAAATGTTACCCCTTTAAATCTAATGGGACTTTTCACACCCCTGTGCTGTGGGTGGGGTGTGTTTTAAAAACACAGCTTCCCATTGAAATAAACGGAAATCGTGGCCAAAAGAGATAAATAAATCGAACCTGCTATTTGCACTTTTGAGTCACATGTCCATTTTTCAAATGGGCTCGAAAACGCACCAGAAAACAAAGTGTAATGCATCTGAAACACAGCAAAAGCGAGGTGTTTTTTTACCGCGATTTTGCTATAGAGCAGTGCGAAAGGAGGCCTAAATCAACCTCTAAGAGCAATTTCTCACTACAAGTCTTGTGGTTGAGAAAAACAGATTGAATCCTAGTTTGAACTAGGGGAGGATTCCAATGCTGGCCATACACATGCCACTTTTGGAGCTATTAGATATCAACCGCAGAGATGACCACCCATAGGATCATTTAACAGTTGTGAGTGAACAAATGACTAGAACTGGCATAGTAAGAAACCGAACTGGCTTTTTTTGTCAAATAACAGTTTTATTGGTTATCTCAGCAGAGACAAAATGGCTTTTAACTGACAATGCAATGGATGTGCTTGATTTCCAGCACAATTTCAACTATTTGGCAGCTAGAAACTGGAAATCAAATGAACCCAAGGAAAGCAGACTGTTATGGTCTAAAACAATGTTTCTCAACTCCAGTCCTCAAGGCGCCCCAACAGGCCACGTTTTCAGGATTTCCATTATTTTGCAAAGGTGATTTGATCAGTTTCACTTCCTTAGAAATGACCACAGCCATTTCATCTGGGGGAAATCCTGAAAACATGACCTGTTGTGGCGACTTGAGGACTGGAGTTGAGAAACACTGGTCTAAAAAGTTCCAAAACTGACAAGTATATAGCCAACATTACTGATAAATATGCATTTGATAGTTTAAATAAAAAAAAAAAAAAACAGTTAACATTCCCGGCATGCCAGAAATGCTGTCACATTGGCTGTGCTCTTAAACTGTCAAACCATCCAATTGCTGGTGCTTAACTGATATTATGTGCAGCATCATGGCAGTTGCAGATTAAACAGAGGCCAAGGTGGCAGCCTCCTTTGCTGAAAAGGATGGGAGGGTTTACTTCCACTTTAACTAATGAGGATTAAATGCATTCATATAGCGCACAGAGCTTCAAAAAGGTAGCTGTGGGTAAGTAGACACCCCTCCCTTACCTGGGTATTGGTGTATACTTCTATTGTATTTGGTGGCCCTATTATGCCACCCATAGGAGTGCTTTATTCTAATCTACAGCCCAAAATGACGACTTCGACAGATTCTGCAGTGACTTGCATATAGCCCCCTGATCTGTCCACCTTTAGGAGATCCCTGAAAACTCACTTACTCAGGGAAGCCTATCCCACACCCACCTAACTGTCCCGAGCCACCCCCATCAAATCATTCCCTGCATCTTTTACCTTTTGTACCAGCACCCCCTCCCTTTAGAATTTAAGCTCTACGAGCAGGGCCCTCCTGTCCCCTCTGTATTGAACTGTACTGTAATTGTGCTGTCCCCCCTCTACATTATAAAGCGCTGCATAAACTATTGGTGCTATAAAAAAATCGTGTATAATATATCGATATAGATTGTCACACATCTTACATATTTCTAGGTAAAATCCCAAGTAATATACCCTTTTCATGTCTACAAAAGCACGTTTGCAGAGTAGCCTGGGTGTGCCTACTGTTGGCAGGCGCCAGTTTATTCTGGGAATTTCCCTACTTAATCTAAAAATAGCGTGTTACATACTTTCTTATAGCAACACACAGAATGCAGAAAATGCAAATCCCAACAAAATCCTAAAGACTTCTCTTTCCCAGCTTGGAACACACAAACTTTTTATTAAAACATGAAGGGTAATTAAAGGAAACATGTCATTCGTGAACTACAAAGGCTACTACTGCTGAACGATTTCTGAAAATGATAATTGTCTGGCTTTCAGGCAGACTCTCTGCCTACCATACTTTGAGTCTCCCAGAACCATTACACAGTATGGCAGTTCTGAATTTCCCTTCTGCATACATTTTCCTGATCTGTGACTTCGTCAGGTTTCCTTTAAAGACTCAATCATAAAGTAGCTTTTTTATTAATTTATTAAAATGCTTAACCTACGCAGTCTTACCCGAAGGCCTCGATGCGCAAAACAAAAGACATTGGAAGACCTTAGGAGAACCAACAAATAAAGTACATAGTACAAAGATATTTGTACCTTTGCAAGCTGGATGCAGGTAAACAACCGGCAAAGCACTTTCTGAACCACAAGTCATATGGGAGCTTTTCCAAAGCATTGCAGGTCTTCAGATGAGCCACCAGCCTGTTGTCCTCTAAGTTTAAGTAATGCTCAAATCCTTTTTGCTGCAAAAAAGAATGATTTTGTACAGTGGTAGTAAGAAGACCCCAATAAGGGGTGTTTAATACAACAATGTGTAAAAGTGCATCTTGTTAAACTGATGTGCTGTAGATTACTGTACTTTGCACATCATTGCTGCCCGAGTCCCCTTTCATGAATATACAGTATCTCACAAAAGTGAGTACACCCCTCACAAACACACCTCCAAGACGACCATTGCCTTGCTAAAGAAGCGGAGGGTAAAAGGTGATGGACTGGCCAAGCATGTCTCCAGACCTAAACCCTATTGAGCATCTGTGGGGCAGCGGAGGAGCGCAAGGTCTCCAACATCCACCAGCTCCGTGATGTCATCATGAAGTCACAGGTTGGACTTGTCTTTTTTCAACGTCACCTACTATGTAACTATGGAGGAGTGAAAGAAGACTCCAATGGTAACCTGTGAACTCCATGCCCAAGGGGGTTAAGGCAGTGCTGAAAAATAATTGGGCCCAAAGTGTCAATATTTTCTGTGGCCACCATTTAGACATTTTCACTTAAAGGTGTACTCACTTTTGTTGCCAGCGGTTTAGACATTAATGGCTGTGTGTTGGGTTATTTTGAGGGGACAGCAAATTTACACTGTTATACAAGCTGTACACTCACTACTTTACATTGTAGCAAAGTGTCATTTCTTCAGTGTTGTCACGTAAAAAGGTATAAACAAAATATTTACAAAAAATGTGGAGGGGTGTACTCACTTTTGTGAGATGCTGAGCACTACTTAATAAATAAACCAAGTCGATACCCCTTACAGACCTACAGTTACCTCAGCTTCTCCACTTTAGGGCCATACATGACCCAATCAATGTAAGCAAGCAATCATCATTTGGAAGGATATAATTTCTTGGTAAAGAGCAATCCATGAAAACAGAACAATATACAGCCATGGGCAAAAGTTGAGAATTACACAAATATAAAATTTTCACAAAGTCTGCTGCCTCAGTTTTTATGATGGCAATTTGCATATACTCCAGAATGTCATGAAGAGTGATCAGATGAATTGCAATTAATTGCAAAGTCCCTCTTTGCAATGAAAATGAACTTAATCCCATAAAAAAAAACAAAAAAAACATTTCCATTGCATTTGTGAAGAAAGCTTCAGGGCACCCAAGAAAATCCAGCAAGCGCCAGGACTGTCTCCTACAGTTGATTCAGCTGCGGGATCGGGGCACCACCAGTGCAGAGTTTGCTTTGGCAACAGGCAGGCGAGTGCATCTGCATGCACAGTGAGGCGAAGACTTTAAGGATGGCCTGGTGTCAAGAAGGGCAGCAAATAAGTCACTTCTCTACAGGAAAAACATCAGGGTCAGACTGATATTTTGCAAAAGGTACAGGGATTGGACTGATAAATCCCCTTTCCGATTATTTGGGGCATCCAGAAAAAAAAAACCTTGTCTGGAGAAGAAAAGGCGAGTGCTACCATCAGTTTTGTGTCAAGCCAACAGTAAAGCATCCTGAGACCATTTATGTGTGGGGTTGCTTATATTGTAATTGAATGTTATTAAAAATTACCTTTCCTTTTCAATCTGCAGCCACTGTAATTTTCTGAGAATGTATTGCAATATGGCTACATAGAGTTGTTCTGTACACAGAGTGTGTACTGACCACCCCCATAAACATAATATCCCGCTTGTGAGATTGTCGCACCAATTTTCCCAAAAGTCTGCCTAAGATAAGTCAGATTTCAGGCATCCCCTGCAACAACAAAAAAAAAAAAAAAATCATTTTTGGAGAGATACTTTCAATAGGATCGCATTTAAAAAGGGACCCAAGCCCAGCAGATTTCCTCATTAGTGCCCTGCAGCTGCACACCTGACAGTTAATTATGAAACCACTTTCATTAGACCCACTCGATACAGAGGCACAGACAAAACACACATGGATTACACTTCAGAACAAAAAAAAAAAAAAAAAAAAAAAAAAAAAAAAAAAAGGAAGAAGGTCTAGGAATCTGCAACAAAGGTTGTTATAATCCTTGCAATGTACCTTGATCACCCAGAGGGGAATGTTTTTCTTTCTCAACAAAAGTGGTTACGTTTTAATGTAATTGTCAATAAATGCTTGTAATTATACTTCAGCATACCATAGCAACATCTGACAAAAATATCTAAAAACACTGAAGCAGCAGACTTTGTGAAAATTAATAATTTGTGTCATTTTCAAAACTTTCTATCTTGCTGGCAGACCCTGATCTCTCTCTTCTCTGAAGAAAAAGCAATGTGTATTTCACCCCGAGTATGCAGCATCCATCTATCTGCAAAACGGTGGACAAAAATTATACTAGTTCCCACTGGCACTGCATACCAGAGAAGAAACCGATCTCACTACCCAAATTTATTTTAATTTGTAATTACTCATTTGTACTCGATATATTGATTATACTCCAATGGATCTAAAATTTTGTTCATCCACACACTTCTACCACACTGCACTGATAGGAATATCACTCTACTATTATTATTCCCAGCTTTATTGATTTCTAGATAACTCTACACCAGTGGTTCTCAACTCCTGTCCTCAATACCCAACTAGTAGGCCAGATTTTAAGTATTACATTGGGTAGATGCAGACTAGAATACTGCAATCACTGAGCAGCAAATGATATCACCTGTGATGTATTTCAGTTATCATGAAAACCTGGCCTGTTAGTGGGTCCTGAGGACAGGAGTTAAGAACCACTGCTCTACACTAACTGAACAGAGATGAGAAGGCTCATTCATTGTCCACTGAACCAGGCAGAGGCAGCAACTGAATTGTTGAACCGGGACAGGTAAAACCGTAAATATATATTTGTATTTCAACAATGTATTTAGCTGTTGCCTAAAGTTCCGCTTTAACATGCCTGGTGCCCTTAAATAGTATCAGGTCACAGCACACAATTGCTTGTATTAAACAGTAATTATATTTTGTTTGCGACTATACACCAAGACAGGCAAGAGGACTCTAACAGGTGGGTAAGCCACTATGTTATTCAACGCTCAATATTTAGTCACTCTGCCATCCTTCCCTTCTTAACTGTTGAAGTAAAAAATATCAGTCACATAATGCAACCGCAATTCCAAAAAAGTTGGAACACTCTGAAAATCTGCATAAAAACAGAATACAATGAGTTGTAAATCTCAAACCCACATTTTATTCACAATAGAAATCGAAAACATCAAATGTTTAAACTGAGCAAAACGTAAGATTTCTACCATTTTAAGAAGAAAAAAAAAAAAAAAAAGAAAAAAAAACACGTGGGGCGGGGGGGGGGGGGGGGGGTTGGATTTTTTAATTGACGGTAGCAACAAATCAGATTAAAAAAAAAAAAAAAAAATTTGGGACAGGGCAACAAAAAGCTGGCACAGTACAACCCCAATTTCAAAAACGTTGGGGCAGGGCCATGTTTACCAAGGTGTAACATCCCCTCTTCTTTTTAACATTCTGTAAACATCTTGGAACTAAGGAGATCAGTTGCTGGAGTTATGGGAGAGGAATGTTGTGCCATTCTTACCAGAGTATATGCTGCTCTAAAACATAGATGTGCAAGCTGCCTGTTCCATATACACTAATGCATCCCTATACCATCAGAGATGCAGGCTTTTGAATTGAGTGCTTGTAACCAGCCAGAAGGTCCTTCTCCTCTTTAGGCCGGAGGCACCCATGGTTGCCAAAAAAAAAAAAAAAAGTCTAATTCGTCCGAACACAGAACGGGTTTCCACTCTGCAACAGACCATTTCAAATGAGCTTTTGCCCACAGAAGACAGTCGCGTTTCTGGATCATGTTCAGATATAGCTTCTTTGCAGGATAGAGCTATAACCTGTACTTTTGGATGGAACGGGGGAACTGTGATCACAGACAGTGATTTTTAGAAGTATTTCTGAGCCCATGTATTGATGTCCATCACAGAATCATGCCTACTTTTAATGTAGTGCCATCTGATGGCCCAAAGTTTGCAGGCATCCAATATTGTGTTTTGGCCTGGTCCCTTGCACACAGATTTGTCCAGATTTTTGGAATCTTTTGAGGATGTTCGACAATTTTTAGACACAACTTTTGACTAATTGGGGAACCTCTGCCCATGTTTACTCCTGAGTCAGCGACTCTCCAAGATGACCTTTTCATACCCAGTCATGTTACTGACCTGTTGCCAATTACTTCATTTGTTGGAAGAACATTTTACAGCTGCTTCCTGGTTAGTACCACGTACTTTGCCAGTTTTTTTTTTTATTACCCTGTCCCAACCTTTGAGACATGTTGCTGCCATCAATTTCAAAATGACTTTATTCTTTTCTTAAAATCGTACATTTCCGCAGTTTAAAACATTTAATATGTTTTCTATTGTGAATAAAATATGGGTTTATGAGGTCTGCAAATCATTGCATTCTGTTTTTATGTATATTTTACACAGCATCCCAAACTTTTTGGAATTGGGGTTGTAAGTGAATTGTTTCCAGCAAGTTGGCAAACTCACAGACTTCCATTCTGAGAAGAAGCAAGAAAGAACAACCATTGTAAGGCACTGCAAAGCAGAAGAAAACCCTGCATATGTAATGAGCAAATACACATGGCTGTTTCCATATACACAAGGCATTAAAAAAAAAAAAAAAATTACAACATTAAACTCTAGCTTTGCAAACTGCAGAATTGCCCATATTTATTAGGGTGTCAACTGGAAGTTGTTTCTGTCTCCTGTTTGAAGCCAGATTTAAATTTTCACTAGAAAATAACAATTGAAGAATAAAAATTTGACCCGGCTTGGTTGCTCAACAGCCGCTATGATCATTCTTATGGTGTAGGGAATCGCCGGATGAACATGCAGATATCTGAATGATGTACCACCACAAAGCCGAGGACAACCTATGACAGCCTGCCGGCGGCAAGTGGTTAAACTATGAATAGCTAGTTGTCAAGGAGCGTGCGGCCGCCAGGTCCATATAACAACTGGTGAGTCATCAACTGTCAGCAAGCGAGTGCCCCCCCCCCTTTGAACCATACCAGGCCACATGCCCTCAATATAGGGGGGGGGGTTACCCCTATTCATTCACCTAAAAAGTATAGTGTAAAAAATAGACAATTACCTTATTAAAAAAAACAAAACAATGACCCCCCGGTGTAGATCCAGTCCCAATCACAATGAACGCTGCTGACCCGAAGAAAAAAAATAAATAAACATCTCTGCACTCAGCGCTGGCTCCCGCCATCTGCCCCCTCTGCTCTCTGACAGTTCTTAATTAGCTAATGGGCGAGGGCCACCCGGAAACATCAACAGGTGACCCCACCCCCTTGTGATGCCATCGACCAGTGCATGCTGGGTTGATGTCACAGGGGACGGGGTCACTAGTGTTCTCACTGGAAGATTTCCCCTCTATTACTTTTCTGGAGACAACCCAAAACTTGGGATTTTCTTTTATTTTAACTTTCAATAATAATGGTAAACAGGACAAATAGGAGGGGGTGAATCTCCCTAAACGGGGGCACAGACAGCAATAAAAACTGACAGGTGTTCTAATCCCTCTCTACTCTATCAAAAAAAAAAATAGAAAAAAAAACTGTTGCCTTTAGTTATACTTTAATATACCACAGTTCATCATCTATCAATACAGAAATGGAAAACAAGATGGATCTTTGATGGATCAAAGAAATATGTGACTGTTTCTTTCAGTAAATAAATTTGTTCCCTTAGAATATAGGAGTGCGAGTTAATTGTCACCTATCGTAAGAAAAACAGGCACTCCCTGGCCTTGCTCAGGTGCCAGCATTGAAAAAAAACTAAACATTTGAAAATCTATTTGCATGAGCTTCTAGGAATGGGGCACAGCCACTTCTCAAAGGATGCTAGGGTGTAGTCATTTCTGGGTACAAGAACACTGTATACATACCATTGCAGCTTGCGAATCTCTAAACTTGGTATCCAAATGATGCACAAAATTTTTGGTGAGCCAATAGCAATCTACTTCATCATCAACCATCTCCTCCATCATGTTAGCTACGACCAGGAAGAACTCATCCTCTGGTTCCTATAATATGAACAATTTTTGCAACAATGGCTTCAGGAAAGTATGTGTAAATCATATACATGCATCATCTGAAAATGTATTTAGTATGGCTATACGGCACAGTTAAAAAAAAAAAAAAAAATACATTAAACTTCAAGATATTGTACATGCCTTCACACCACTGGGTTGTTGGTTTTCTTTTTCTGTAGGTCAGCACATTGCATTGAATGTTAATCAGTTATTTTGGTAGTTTGTTACTATGAACACCTGTCGCTTGATTGGAATCCTACAGTTCACCTATACCTTCAGTACTGGTTTCTAATACAGTTAGTTATATGTGTCCTGTCAAATTAGTAATTTGTTACTGCTAAATAGTAGCTCTCCTTAGCATTTTTTTTTTTTTAGAAATCAATATACTGCAGTCAACAAAAGATCTGTGATGCAGCAATTCTAGTGATTTGTTGCTGAGCAGTTGACATTTTACATGGCCCCAACATTTATAGGGGTTGATTTACTAAAACTGGAGAGTACAAAATCTGGTACAGCTGTGTATGGTAGCCAACCCGCTTCTGACTTCAGCTTGTTCAATTAAGCTCTGATAAAAAAAAAAACATGGAAGCTGATTGGTTTCTATGCAGAGCTGTACCAGATTTTGCACTCTCCAGTTCTAGTTATATCAACCCCATATTCTACAAAATTAGCGTTTACTCACACTATTGAAAAACACAGCACACATCGATTTAATAAATGTATCATAATTCGGCATACCAGAAGGCAAGTGTGGCTTTGAGACAATTTCCCTGTCTCCAACTGATGCATACGGAGGAACACCTCTGTCTGGGGAGTAGTGTCATTGATGAAGCGCATAACCTGCAGAGCATGGTGAACATCATAAAACTGCTCCTTCCTGTGTACCATCACCATTGGATGGGTCTCCTGGTGTGGGGGCAGAATGCCTTAAAAAAAAAAAAAAATCCAAAATTAAAGCGTATAAGAATATGTAGACAGCTCATAGGCAATATTAAACACGTGTTACAGCAATATGAACCACACAAGCACCAATCTCTTACATTGTCAATTGTAAACAACTGTAACGTGAATCGTCTATACATATTTAGCTAGGCTTTGTTAACGTTTATTAAGAAGTTTAATATTTAAGTTATATTCTTCACTCTAAAAATTACGGTAAAATCTATGGTGCTTGTTGATATTCTAAAATGAATATCTTTAATTTCAAAAACCAAAGCCGTCTGTGTTTTAGATATCCAGCCAAAGAATCCATTGTACTGGAAGGAACGTAGACTATAGAACACCAAATTTAACACACTGTAACCATTTTCCTAATCCAAAATAAGCTTCCAAGGGCGGAATTATATGTCTCATCATCCTCAAAGCTTGACTCTGTGGGGTTGATTACTAAAACTGGAGAGTGCCAAATTTGGTGCAGCTCTGCATAGAAACCAATAAGCTTAATTGAACAAGTTGAAGTTCTAAGCGGATTGGCTACCATGCACAGCTGCACCAGATTTTGCACTCTCCAGTTTTAGTAAATTAACCTCTGTGTATTCCTTAATAAATGTATTAAGGAATACATTTAAAGTTTCTGCTAGAGCTGATGGCAAGAAATTGCATGAAAAATCCGACAGGCTCGTTGTACCCAAGTTGACCACTCAACTTGGGAACAATCAGCCTGCCCATACATGATTTAAATCTCGTCCGGTCCCTGCTGAACCGGCTAAGATTCCAACCATCTATGGCCGGCTTAAGAAAGAATTCTGATGACTCATAATTGATAACTGGCAATAACTGATAATAAAGGCATGGCAGCCATTATTTATAGATTTGTTAGACAGAATAGTTATTGACAGACCATCTTAGACTCCGTTCAGTTGATCTTGGACTTAATTACAATTAATTAGGAACAGTTTGAGAAAGGTTACTCTTCAGTGGCATTCTGCCCTCAAGCCTACCAATAAGATAAGAGAAAGAAAATACTGATAATGTTCAATGAAACAAATAAGGCAGCAACGACAGAGCAGGTGAACTGCACTTTATTTTAAATATACGTAAACTTAAAATTAGGGCTGGGGAAAAAAAAAAAAAAAAAAAATCGATTTAAATCTTGAATCGAGTTGAGAGGTCAAATAGATTCAAAATTTAAGCAAATCGATTTTAAAAAAAATTCTTTTTTTTTTTTCACCGCACTAGTCCTGAGGCGCTGCGAGCATGAGTTTTTAGGCAAGGCCGCGGCTTCGGCCAGACGCCGTGGACCATGCCGAAGCCACGGCCTCGCCTAAAAACTCATGCTCGCAGTGCCACAAGACCGGCGCGGTTTCCAAAGGAAAAAAAAAAAAAAAAAAAAAAAAACACACACACACCTCGATTTGAAATCGTGAATAGAGTTTTTTTTAAGAAAATCTCCCAGCCCGCACTTAAAATCACAAGAACTGCATACAACATTAAGCGTCTTAATGTAACGCAATTCATTTCAGTCATTTGAAATCTGCAGCTTTAATTAAACTAAAGGCCTGGTTCACACCTATGCATTTGTTAGTGCATTTTTAGTTTTGCAGAAACACACTTGTTAGAATATTATTCCAAATTCATAATTCGGCACTTATAGGTGCCCATTTAACATGGTTTCCTATGAATGTAGTTCACATCTGTGCATGTTATGAAAAGGGCCAAGGATTTTTTTCCGTTTTTTTGTTCCATAGACTTCAATGAATCAAAAATGTGTATAGAAAACTGCAAAATGCACCTGGAATATGCAAACCGCAACCTGCATAGGCGTGAACCAGGCCATAAACCCCATTCACACGATCAGAAAAAGTTCTGATCGGAAAATGCATTCGGACGTGCAAAAAACGACGCATGCTCGGAAACAATTTGATGCATGCTCGGAAGCACTGAACTTAAATTTTCTCAGCTTGTCGTAGTGTTGTACGTCACCGCGTTCTTGATGGTCGAAAGTTCAGAGAACTTTTGTGTGACCGTGTGTATGCAAGGCAAGCTTGAGTGGAATTCCGCCAGAAAAACCATCCAAGTTTTTTCTGACGGAAAATCCGATCATGTGTACAGGGCATAAAAGATTACAATGCTCGGTCCCTGTCTCCCAACTTTAAAAATTAGATCTACTTTCATTCTAATACTGTATTTAACAAATGTGTATATCTAAGTATATTAAACATAATAGAAGTGTTTGATCAATACATTATTTGTTAACCAGGGCCTTGTGCATCAAAAGTGTCTGAAGGGAAAGATTTCTATATTGCCGTTTTGGAAGCCGTGATGCTTCCAAATTAGAAGAACCCGATTGGTTGCCGTGAACAACACAGATATTTTAACTTTTAAACCAATATCATATCTGAAGTTCATATGACAGTCATGTAGTACTGGAGAATGTTATCCATACCAAGAAGTACTTTCCATACAAGAATTCGGTACATGGATGGAAGAGGAAACCTCTGACTGAAGGTACACAGTTTCTCAATATCTGTGGACAAAAAGGTTAATAATTGATTATAAAACTAGCATTTAATCACAACAGGAATAATTACTATTGAAGAAGACCCAAAAATCCTTATATACACCCTGGAAATACAATATCATTTATGTAATAGAGATTATCACAGTGACCATCTTGTACAGTTTCAACAGACAGACTCCTAGCAGATTCTTTCAAGTTAAAGTTTTTTTTTATTACATTGAACGATGCTAGACAATTACAAGCATTTAAAGGTGTATCCATTTCAAAGCGATATTTACATCACTGGTGGAAACTTGTAGACTGAGACACTCGCTGGCATCTTAAATTTCTTAGGGACTTGGCCACAGTCCCTGGTTCTGCTCTCTCCCACAGTATAGTCATCCCACTCCCCTACTGAATCCTTAATCTACACATTAGAATCACTGGGAGACAAAAACTTTTACATTTTCTATTATCCCACTTGAATATTTAAACATGTCAAAATTTTGTAACCAATTTACAAATTTTATAAAGACTAAATATCGATTTTAAAAATCTATAGCCGAGTGTGGAATCGATTTTGAAAGTGAAAGTAATGCATGAGATATGACTGTGTTGCTGTAGATGCTTGTAAAACTATTCACTTTTATTTCTTTTTATTCTACTCACCTAACCTATCATCTTTCAACAATATCTCCAGGGATTTCTTCTCCTCTACTCCACGAAATCCAACTTTCTCATAATACACAGACCGGAAATTTCTCTGGGAATCTTCTGCCATTTTTCTTTATGCTGAAAACAAACATTTTCTAAATATTTAATAGTTTAGAGGTATAGTAAAGGCAGCATATTATAACTGGGCTTTAGAAATACAGGATTTGGCATTTGCAGTGCATACTTTCACATCATGGAAAAAGATCTTCACTGGGAAGATCAGTGTGCCGTTTGCCCTCCCCACCTCTAAGCCTTTCATACAGCTGAAACAGGATTATGTAATCACAAAAGAAATTATATATATATCTATCAGGGGAGAGAATGGAGGGTTTGGGTGGCCACGTCACTGGATTGTGGGATAGGTGTCTTAATTAAAAGTCTCAGAAGATACACTTTTTTTTTTGTAGCTGCTGACTTTTAAATAAAAAAATTTACTGGAACTCTTTCTTTGAGTTAAAAATAACCTCATTCCTTTAAAGCGGAGTTCCACCCAAAAGTGGAACTTCCGCTTTAAGCACGCCTCGCCCCCTGACATGCCACATTTGGCATGTATTTTTTTTTTTGGGGGGGGGGGGGTCCTAGGCGACTCCTCCTCTCGCCCTAGGCGGCCCCTCCCTGCCAGCGATCTTCTGGGACACAACACAGGTCCCAGAAGATTTGCTGGCCAATGGCAGAGCGCAGTGCATGCCCGGCTGTGAAGCCATAAGCTGTCCTGGGCTGGTGTCACTGCCCACAGTAGATATGACGCCGCCGAGGAGAGGGGGAGAGGAGCGGGGCTCTGTGGGCCGCATTGATGGACCGTGGGACAGGTGAGTGTCTGATTATTAAAAGTCAGCAGCTACACTTTTTGTAGCTGCTGACTTTTAATAAACTAAAAAAAAAAAAAAAAAAAAAAAAAAAAACACAGGTGGAACTCTGCTTTCAACAGCACAGTGATCCGGTGCACTACAGGGTACAGGAATTCACACACGGCTGCTGGGAGGTCAGGAGGGATTAGAATCCACAACTGACAAACAGCCCTGTGAAGTTCCCTGTACTGACATTTCTCTGGGCTCCCTCGTTTGCACCTTCCAGCACACTAGGAGTTAACACAGTGTAATGTGCAAACGGGGGGGGTTTGAGCCAGGGAAATGTCAGCACAGAGCAGGTGTAGGAGCCAGTGTAAGTACACACTTGTACTCTACATACTGCTATTAAAATACCTGTGGTAAAAAAATGCAGTTGTAATCCATTAAGTACCCACCGCTGTATGTGCATTTTAAAATACATGCAGCTTCATACCTCATTTCTTAGTGTGTTATAACTGTATATGCCGCTCATGTGACTGCTCGGTCTGACGTCTCTCCTGACGTCAGTGGGAGTTCTCAGCCCCGCCCATCGACTGTAGTTATCAGATCAGAAGAGAGGCGGGCGGGGCTGACGTCAGGAGAGACGCGAGAGGAGAGAGGAGAGAGGCGGGCCGGACCTGGCAGTCACATGAGCGGGATATACAGTTATAACACACTAAGAAATGAGGTATGAATTTGCATATATTTAAAAAAAAAAAAAAAAACCCGCATACAGCGGTGGCCACTTAATGGATTACAACTAATTACAAAAGCTATTTTGACAAAAACGCTCTGAGCGCTCTTCCGGGAGGGACGGGGCATGTCGTCGCCCGACATTGATATTTCGGGTTGCCTGCATCGATGCCGCATCAGGGACACCCGAATCGCGATG
This sequence comes from Aquarana catesbeiana, assembly GCF_042186555.1. Lineage (NCBI taxonomy): Eukaryota > Metazoa > Chordata > Amphibia > Anura > Ranidae > Aquarana > Aquarana catesbeiana. The sequence continues at coordinate 393,266,762 of NC_133328.1, forward strand.
CATTGATTAAATTCCACACCCCTAATAAAATACATACATACACACAGTATCTTACAAAAGTGAGTACATCCCTCACATTTTTGTAAATATTTTATTATATCTTTTCATGTGACAACACCAAAGAAATTACACTTTGCTACAATGTAAAGAAGTGAGTGTACAGCTTGTATAACAGTGTAAATTTGCTGTCCCCTCAAAATAACTCAACACACAGCCATTAATGTCTAAACTGCTGGCAACAAAAGGGAGTACAACCCTAAGCAAAAATGTCTAAATTGGGCCCAATTAGCCATTTCCCCTCCCCGGTGTCATGTGACTCAGTGTTACAAAGTCTCAGGTGTGAATGGGGAGCAGGTGTGATAAATTTGGCATTATCACTCTCACATACTGGTCACTGGAAGTTCAACATGGCACCTCAAGGCAAAGAACTCTGAGGATATGAAAAAACCCTAGTTAAGACTTACCGGTAACGGTATTTCTACGAGTCTTTCAGGACAGCACCTGGAGAGAGCGCAGCTCCACCCACTTTTCCCAGGAAACACTGCAGTCAGTTTTTTCTTTAAAGACTGGACGCTTCCACCATGGCCTCAGTTGTTCACAGAGTACCTCCAGCCATGCTGAAATTAGATAAGCAAAACATAGCCAATAACACCACCTGTTACAAAACAATTAGGGCGGGTCATTGGTGCTGTCCTGAAAGACTTGTAGAAATACCGTTACCGGTAAGTCTAACTAGGGTTTTTCTCCCCTCGTCTTTCAGGACAGCACCTGGAGATAAAAGAGTACTTACTCTAGCGTGGGACCACCGCCTGCAGGACTTTCCTGCCGAACGATTGTTCCGATGCTGATAGCAAGTCCAACCTGTAGTGGCGGGTGAAGGTGGAGAAGCTTGTCCACGTGGCCGATTTACAGATCTGACCTGTCCTGGAGAAGCCCCTGCTCTTTCCGCCCAGGACGTTGCTACTGCCCTTGTTGAATGGGCCATTACCCCCGTAGGAGGATCAGCCCCTGAAGCTTTATAGGCTTCACCGATAGCCATTCTTGGCCATCTGCTTATAGTGCTTTTGGAAGCACTATAACCCTTGCGTGATCCAGAGAAAAGAATAAAAAGAGAATTAGACTTCCTAAACTCTCTCGTGATTTCTAAATAATGAAGTAAACATCTTCTCGCATCCAGAATATGAAACAACTCCTCTTTAGAGTTGGATGGTGTAGGGCAAAATGTAGGTAAATTTCTTGTGCCCTATGAAAAGCGGTTGCAACTTTTGGCAAAAACCCCGGGTCGGTTTTTAGCACTACCCGGTCTGGAAATATATAGCAAAAGGGTTCTATTATAGATAGAGCTTGCAACTCGCTTACTCTTCTGGCCGAAGTAACTGCTACCAAAAGAACTAATTTGAGCGACCATAATTTTATAGTCGCTTCCTCTGGGGGCTCAAAAGATCTTTTGATCAACCCCTGTAGAACCAATGATAAATTCTATTTAGGAAACGATTTAAAAGGTATTGGCCTAACTCTGGCCAATGCCTTGAAAAATCTAATTATAAGCGGCTCTTGAGATAACTTTCTCTCAAGAAAGACCGACAAGGCAGCCACTTGGACTTTCAGGGTACTGGCTGCCAACCCCATCTCCATTCCTTCATGGAGAAACTCTAATATCGAAGGCAATTCCTGTGGTGAACATTTTTTAGTCATGCACCAGGAATTAAACCTCTTCCATGTTTTGAAATAACTCTGGTAACCTTTTTTCGGCTACTTAACAGGGTCGACACCAGTTTATCTGAGAAACCTTTTCTTTTTTAGAATCTGCTCTTCAGTAACCACCCCGTCAGCTTGAGCTGGTCGATATTTGGATGCTGAAGGGGTCCCTGTGTTAAGAGATCTTTTCGAAGTGGAAGAAACCAGTGAGGTTCCACCGCCATCCTCTGTGTAGTTGCAAACCAGGGCCCCTTGGGCCAAAAAGGAGCCACTAGGATCATACTTGTGGTCTCTTGTTGTAGTTTCTTTAAAATCAAAGGGATCATTTGAAAGGGGGGAAAGGCGTAGCACAAGTGGAAGTTTCAGGGTTGTGCCAGCGCATCCAATCCTCTCGCTTGAACTTTCCTGTTTAGTGTCTAATAGGCCTTCACCTTTGAATTCTTCTGGGATGCGAAAAGGTCTGAGGAGCTCCCCATTTCTCTGTTAATTTTTTGAATACCTCCTTGTTTAGACTCCACTCTGCCTCTAGTATCCTTTCTCTGCTTAGATAGTACTTGAACATGGTGACCCTGGACTAGTTTCTCGAAAGCCCATAGTCCTAGGAGAATAGCCCTTAGTTCCCTCCAATTGGAGGATCTCCTGGCTTCCCTGTTCGTCCAATTCCCCTGAGCCATCTGTCCTTCCAGCTGGGCACCCCAACCCCAAGAACTTGCATCCGTTGTTAACCTCCTCTCCCGGGGAAAACACCAGAGCAGGCCCCCGTCCAGGTTGGAGTGGCTCCTCCACCACCAGAGCTTCCTCTGAACTCGGGGGGGAATATTATTATCAATTTTTTCCAGGGACTCTCCATAGGACCAATTTCTCAAGATTGTCTCAATGATTCCTTGCGTGTAAACGTGCCCACTGTACTGCTGGTGTCGATGCAGTCAGGAGCTCCAAGACGGACATAGCTGCCCTGATGGAAATCGGCAGGTTTGTCTGGGTCTTTTTTACCACATTCTGAAGTTTTTCTATCTTTTCCTCGTGGAGGAACATTCTCTCCTGTATGGAATCGATAGTGTACCCTAGGAATTTTATTATCTGCGATGGAATCATGTTTGATTTTTCCCTGTTTATTATCCAGCCAAGACTCTCCAGATGTGTCTTTGTCCTTTCCAGATTCTTCTCCAATACGTCCCTTGTTTTGGCAAATAATAGAAGATCGTCTAAATATGAGACAAATCGAGATTCCCTCTACTTTGAGTGGGGCTAAGGCTTCTGCTAGGATCTTTGTGAATATCCTCGGAGAGGATGACAGCCTGAAAGGGAGAGCTCTGAACTGAAGATGTATGACTGTCCGTTATCCTCTGCCACTGTGGAAAGAAGGTTTGTAACCTTGCTCCCACAGTCGGAGGACAGTCACTGGCTCTTTGCATTTGGGGTAGGGGGGCGAAATAGTACTCCTGACTTGCCTCTGCCTCTCTGAGACCTCCAAGGTCTTTTATATCCTGTCTCCTTTGTGTCTGAGGTTTTACGAAAAGGACGAAAATTTTTATTGCCGAGGGATCACCTTTTTCTTAATGGGGAAGGCCTTTTTCTTGTCAGCCGTTCTTTCAAGTATGGCTTCAAGACCCGAGCCAAAAACCAAATCCCCTTCAAAGGGTAGACCACATAACTTGGTCTTTGAGGCTGTATCTCCGGTCCATGTTTTGACCCATAGAGCCCTACGGGTTGAATTAATTAACGCAGAGGATCTGGCTGACATTCTAACTGATTCAGCTGAAGCGTCTGCTATGTATCCTACTGCTTTCAGTAGCACCGGTAGTGTCTCTAAAAGATCCTTACAAGGGGTTCCTGCCTTGAGCTTTTAGTTGTTCCAGCCAATGCTCTAAGTTCCTGTCCACCACTGTTGAGGCCATAGCTGGATTTAAATTTGCTAGGGTGGAATCCCAAGCTTTCTTTAGCAGGGAGTCAGCCCTTTTATCCATGGGATCCTTAAGGATACCCATATCCTCAAACGCAAGGTCGGTGTTTCTCGACACTTGAGAGAAAGCTGCATCCAGCCTTGGTTTTTTTGTTCCAGACCTGGGTGCTATCCTCTTCAAAAGGGAAACCTGCGTTTGAGGGATCTAGAAAAGAAAGGGGCCCTCTCTGGGTCCTTCCATTCCCTTTTTATTGTTTCTGACAGAAACGTATGCACCGGAAACACCGGAGAAAGAAAGAAAAGAAAGGAAAGAAAGGAAAGAAAGGAAAGAAAGGAAAGAAAGGAAAGAAAGGAAAGAAAGGAAAGAAAGGAAAGAAAGGAAAGAAAGGAAAGAAAGGAAAGAAAGGAAAGAAAGGAAAGAAAGGAAAGAAAGGAAGAGAAAGAAAAGGACTTCCTCTTCAGAGTCACTGGGAACAAGGCACTGAGCTGCTACCTGCAGCTGGACGTTTGTCAAGATAAGACCTGAATGACTCAAAAGTATCAGCCAAATCCTTTCTGAAGGAGTTCAGTAAATCTCCTTGCTGAGCAAAAGGTGTAGTAGGAGTGGTCTCCTCTTTCACTAAGTCTGCAATGCATGCCTTGCATAACACTTTTGCCCAAGACTCTTCAAGCACATTTTTACAAGATGGGCATTTCCTTTTACCAGGAAAAGAGGAATGTTTGGTCTTTTCTTTGGCCTTATGAAATACATAAGAAAATAACCGTATGTTTTTATCCTTACAAAAAAAAAAAAAAAAAACCATGCTGAAAAAAGATGGAGGAGCTAACACTTTAACCCCTCTACTTGAGATCAGCCAGTAAATCCCCCCACAGATTTACTTCACAACCATTAAACACACTTACTTCCTGATTCAATACACAGGAAGAGTGTTGCAGGCTCTTAAATTCCCAGAACTTTAACAAAGAGGGAGACTAAAACATGCCCATAGAGTAAGTTACAGAGACCATTGTCCCCGCTTACCTGGGCCTGACTGACTTGTGTGGCTCCTGCTACCACCGATTGTTCCTCCTCCATGCTGCCAGGATTCACAATGGCGTTTGGTGCTCATATTTCAAGTTTCCCGGTCTACTCGCCGTTGCGAGGGCCGGAAATGACGTCAGCCGGAAGAGGCCGCCCTCTCCTCCTGCGTTCCAGCGGCCGGAAGCCGCGTTGCGCCGCTAGAGGTCCCGCCCCCGGCCGTAGTGATGCGCTCGCCACCGGAACCCGGAAGGCTGAGGTTTTGGGGATGAAAGGAGACGCCGCTCCTCCTTAGCCCAGCCGCCGGCCTGAAGGAGCGGGGACCCCGAGCAGCCTGACCCTCGCCGGGTAAGAAGAGGGGAGGACGCTGGAGCAACCCCCGCATGTAAGGGAGGAAGCTGGGCTGGCTTGTAGTAACAGAAAAAACAGAATACCGGTATGCCCCATACTCTCTCCACCTGGAGAAAGCGCAGCACACCCCTGGCTCCCTGCAGCGCTTCCACCATGGCAGAGGAAACACTACAACTGAGGCCATGGTGGAAGCATCCGGTCTTTAAAGAAAAAACTGACTGCAGTGTTTCCTGGGAAAAGTGGGTGGAGCTGCACTCTCTCCAGGTGCTGTCCTGAAAGACGAGGGGAGAAAAAAAGAATTGTTGCTCTACATAACGATGGCCTAGGGAAAGGCTATAAGAAGATTGCCAAGACCCTGAAACTGAGCTGCAGCACGGTGGCCAAGACCATACAGCGATTTAACAGGACAGGTTCCACTCAGAACAGGCCTCGCTATGGTCGACCAAAGAAGTTGAGTGCGCATGCTCAGCGTCATATCCAGAGGTTGTTTTGGGAAATAAACGTATGAGTGATGCCAGAATTGCTGCAGGAGGTTGAAGTGGTGGGTGTCAGCCTGTCAGTGCTCAGACCATATGGCGCACACTGCATCAAATTGGTCTGCATGGCCGTCGTCCCAGAAGGAAGCCTCTTCTAAAGATGATACACAAGAAAGCCAACAATTTTCTGAAGACATGTAGACTAGGGACATGGATTACTGGAACCATGACCTGTGGTCTGATGAGACCAAGATAAACTTATTTGGTTCAGATGGTGTCTGTCAAGCGTGTGTGGCAGCAACCAGGTGAGGAGTACAAAGACAAATGTGTCCTGCCTACAGTCAAGCATGGTGGTGGGAGTGTCATGATCTGAGGCTGCATGAGTGCTGCCGGCACTAGGGAGCTACAGTTCATTGAGGGAACCAAGAATGCCAACATATACTGTGACATACTGAAACAGAGCATGATCCCCTTTCTTTGAAGACTGGGCCACAAGGTGGTCCAACATGACAACGACCCCAAACACACACATCCTAGACGACCACTGCCTTGCTAAAGAAGCTGAGGGTAAATGTTATGACTGGCCAAGCATGTCTCCACACCTAAACCCTATTGAGCATCCTCAAACGGAAGGTGGAGAAGCGCAAGGTCTCTAATATACACCAGCTCTGCGATGTCATCATGGAGGAGTGGAAGAGGACTCCAGTGGCAACCTGGGAAGCTCTGGTGAACTCCATACCCAAGAAAGTTAAGGCAATGCTGGAAAATAATTGTGGCCACACAAAATATTTACACGTTGGGCCCAATTTGGACATTTTCACTTAGGGGTGTATTTGCTTTGCCAGCAGTTTAGACATTAATGGCTGTTTGTTGAGTTATTCTGAGGGGACAGCAAATTTACACTGTTACACAAGCTGTACACTCACTACTTTACATTGTAGCAAAGTGTCATTTCTTCAGTATTGTCACATGAAAAGGTACAAAACTGGGGTTAAAACAGGAAGTGAGGAGGCATCGCATTGTTTCCTTCCTTACAACCTGTCAGTAGCCTCTGGAGCGAGATCTGAAAGCAGATTGGGCTTCAGAGGAAAGGGATATTAGACACATGTCTAAATCTGCCCTAAGGCCCCTTTCACACAGGCTGTCTCCGATCAGATCCTCCTATCAGTTTTTCCAGGCAGGCCTCATGGGACCCTGCATTGTCCTCTATGATGTGGCAGTCAGCGGACCCATTGCCATCCAAACCGCAGAGAGATCCCCCACTGAACAAGCAGATTTCGCAAAGTGCAGCTGCCTGTGTGAAAGTGGTCTAAGGGTTCACATATGCATTTGATGGTTTTATTGTGTTTTGTCCTACGAGAAGTAATGCATAATAAACTCGATATGTGTTTTTCTAAAGTCTGAGCTGGCTGGGTCTGTGTTGATTTTCTAACAAAAGCAGACCTTCACCCCTTACATGAACCTATTCTCTTTTGTTTCTCCTTCCATACTATTACAGAACCACCGTATCAATGTTTTTGTTTTTTTTTTAAATGGTGATGTACAGTTCCTAACTTAGGTGGGAATCATGGCCACACACCTACTGTATCCTGGGATTGCCATATCACACACATTCCCATTAGGCAATCTTACTGAGGGTGCATGCACACCACAAGATTCTATGCACGTGCAGACATTACACTGCACTCTGCCAGGTATTCGAACCCTGGCAGGGACCCACCTCACTGCTGCATATGCACCAGATACACATGCATTTGCACAGATGCTGCAGGTATCTGCCATGTCTCAGATACCAGAACTAAGTGCCATGTGTGTGCATGAATCCTGGTGCATGCGCAGACATGCCACATGTCTCAAATACCTTGAATAGATCTTTGCACACACTGGATAAAAAAAAAAAAAAAAAAACACTGCAGTGGGGGTGGGGGGTAAAGACATGAAGGTAGAGTTCTATTCTGTCCTATGCAATGAAATGTAGTGTCATTTAAACACATGCACTTGAGCACAGAGTAGTGCAAAGGCTGGCCTGTATTGTCTACAATGTGAACATAGAATTCTGTAACAGGAGGAGAAAGCAAACAGCAGAAGCCTAATATAAACACCATCTCTAGAAATAAAGACTGCACAGCACAGCACAGCACAACGTAAGGCTGTCAGAGAGCAGACAATGGAGACAGACATAAAATCATTGAAACAAACCTGTTCAGTGTATCAGATGGGAGACAAGAACCGAGAACGCTGGATCTCACTGACAGCTGCTATTAACCATCCTGGTGTACATCCTCTGTAAGATCACTTCCTGCTTCTGACATCATCAACATGTGCCGTACAGCGGCTCAGAAGGGTCAAAATGACAGCCAACACGTGCGCGTTTTTATACACAGTATGTAATAGCACTGTGTTTATGTACAGACCAGCTATGTGCAATGAGAGTGCCTGCAGAGCTCTGGGGTCATACTAAATATTGTAGAAATAAAGATTGTGGAATGCAGCAAGTCATCTGTATGATCACAAGGAAAACGTTTTGTCATTTTGGATAGAGGAAGAGAGGGTTAAGGATGAGCTCAGGCGTGTTCGCAAACCGCATGTGCAGAGCCCGCCAGGAAGTCGGCACTGCACAGCGCTAATCACAGGCAGTGAGACATTTCCCGATCTCTGCAGCCGCGCATCAGGACAATGTCTCACTGCCTGTGATTAGCACTGTGCAGTGCCGACTTCCTGGCGGGCTCTGCACGTGTGGTTTGCGAACACGCCTGAGCTCATCCTTAGTTATAACCCCTTCTCACCATTTATTTTTTTTGCCATCTGCATCTCATAGGGGATATTTACCTTCACTTTTTGTCCCGTTCCAAAACAGGGGGGGGGGGGGATAGCCCTTCAAAAATGAGGGAATCCCAGATTGTCACCAGGATCGCCAGAACACCCATTTAAAGCGTAATTTCAGTCAATATTTTTTTCATTTCTATTAAAAGTGAAGTATGTTTTTTTTTTAAGTTTTGATCCATACTTACCTAGGTGGATGCAGCATCAGGCCAATGCTGCAGCTGTGACTTGGCGTCTCTGCATTGAGAACCGAGCCTCTGAACATCGCTGATGGTTCGGTTCTCACAGATCCCCAACAGGAGAGCTGCTGCCTGTCTTTCAGCGTCTCTCCTCTCTGCTTCTCCACGCTCACTGGAGCACTGAGCTGTGGAGGGGCATGGAGCGCCTGTCTTAGCCTCTCAGGGGCTCGCTGAGCCGCTGAAACTGCCATTAATCAAGGCAGCTGGCAGCTCCAGACTTGGGAAGTCGGGATGATGCGCTGCCTCGACTGATGACAGAGACGTCAGCAGAGAGGGGACTTCAGACCGCTCTCCACTGAAAACGGGTCACAGGAGAGCAAAACAAATTGCACTCCTGTGACCCATAGGAAAAGCCCAGACTAAAAAGCTCAGGCTGGACTTCTCTTTTAAATCTTCTGCCCTTGTTGTTTTAACTTTGGTTAGTAAAACATTTTTTTTTCTACCAGTTAATACCTTATACAGCCCACTTCCTGTTTCTTATCTGGGAAAAATACCTAGGCTTATGACATCATGTACAGCTCTTTCTCTCGCTACTGTGAGAGTTTGCCAGGAAGGGAGGGGGACGAGTCATAAGAGGACCAATGAGAGCTGCAGAACTGGAGGTGTACATAATTCCCAACTTTTTGAGATGGGAATGAGGGACACCTATCAGCAAAAGTATTCAGGCTTAGGACACACCCCTTGCCACACCCCCTTAAAGGAGAATTGTACAAAAAAACAAGATTGGTTAAACCCACAAGTGCTTTTTTTACCACTACTATTCCTTTATATTGGCTTTGGAATTTACAAATGCAGCAATTTAGAAATCAGATGAAAGGTTTAGGGCTGGAAAACACTTTTTTGATAGATAAAAAGTGCATTTTATTATCAACTCTAAAGATCAGACCAAAATGAGGGACAAATGAGGAGGAAAGAGGGACAGAGGGACTTTGCTCCAAATCAGGGACAGTCACTCCAAATCAGGGACAGTTGGGAGCTATGGGTGTACCTCTGTGTGCGTGTAAATCCAGGAAGTGAATAGGGAGCAGCTTCAGCTGCCCACAGTTAAATGGATGCAACCAGACTTAGTGAAGGGAGATGTCTGCAGCATATTTGGCAAGTACAGAATCACAGTATATATAAAATAATATACAATGTGGTTGGAGGGAGGCTGATCTGAGAACAGCACAAAACGTGGGGTTTTCTTTACTTTTGGTTATAATGTGACAAACAGGCAAGGTAAATCCTCATAATAGGGACACAGACAGCAATAAATCTGCCAGGTGTTTGCATTTAGGTATACTTTAAAGGGTAGCTCGACTTTCGTGGGGAAAAAAAACTAGCAAAATAAAATAAAAATAATAATAATATAGCGTATACAATTCATATTGTAACTGAATGTTATTAAACATTACCTTTCCTTTTCAATCTGCAGCGCAGTAATTTTCTGTAATGTGCAATGCAATATGGGCTACCTGGAGGTGTTCTGTACACAGAGTGTGTACAAAACATCCCCCAGATAAATCATTTCCTGCTTGTTGATTGGCTCACTGATTTTTCTAGAAGTCTACACTAAGATACAAGTCAGATTTCAGGCATCCCCAGCAACAAAAATTTCATTTTTGGTGAGATACTCCCAGAGATCCCAACCTGCAAAAACTAATTTCAGGGAGGAAACCTTTCTCGCCGGCGCCGACCCCCTCCCAAATGAAATGCAGCCTTACCAGTGCCAATAACATACAGCCTTAGCAGTGCCAATTAAATGCAGCCTATGTGTCCATCCGTGCCACCTCATCAGTGCCTACCAGCACAGCCCACCAACGTTCATCATTGCAGCCTATCAGTGACCATCAGTGTCCATTCTTGCCACCAGAGGGGATACGATTTCAATTTACAAATACCATACTGGTGACCCCACAATAGGGATAAAACTTTTTCGCGGAAGGGAGTTTAACATTAAAATTAGAAGAAAAGAGGTTTAACCTTTAACTACGTAGAGGGTTCTTTACTGTAAGAGTGGCAAGGATGTGGAATTCCCTTCCACAGGCAGTGGTCTCAGCAGGGGGGGGAGCATCAATAGTTTCAAAAAACTATTAGATAAGCACCTAAATGACCAAAACATATAGGGATATACAAGGTAATACTGACTTATAATCACACACATAGGTTGGACTTGATGGACTTGTGTCTTTTTTCAACCTCACCTACTATGTAACTATGTAACCTCATTAGTGCCTACCAGTGCAGCCCACCATTATCCATCAGTGCAGCCTATCAGTGTCAATCATTGTCCTTCAGTGCCACCTCATCAGTACCCACCAGTGCAGCCTATCAGTGTCCATTAGTGCAGCCTATCAGTGTCCATCAGTGCCACCTCATCAGTGCCCACCAGTGCAGCCCATCAGTTCTACCTCATCAGTGCCTACAAGTGCAGCCCATCAGTGCAGCCTATCAGTGTCAATCAGTGTCCATCGGTACCACCTCATCAGTGCCCACCAGTGCAGCCTATCAGTGCCCACCAGTTCAGCCTATCAGTGCCACCTCATCAGCGCACACCAGTGCAGCCCATCAGTGTCCATCAGCGCAGGCTATCAGTGCAGCCCCATCAGTGTAGCCCGAACACTAGCCATTTTATGAGCAGCCTGAGGAAACTCCACCCACTCCCCAGGGAACACAAAGGATGATAGATTGGACAGCCGCGCATCCTGGGAGTGACAACACCTACTGGGAGGAACCAGGGCTAATGGGAGATGTAGTCTCCACACCATGACATAGACCTGTGGAAAGGAGGAGCAGGAAAGGAGAAACTACAATTCCCTGGATATCAAGACCAGAGGAAGAGAAGGAATTAGGGGCCCATGGGGGAAGAGACATATGTGGGGAGTCAGTAGCTGGAGACATGTTGTTACTGTGTGCTGCAGCTGAAAGATAGAGGATCTCTGTCCAGTTCCTGTAAGGGAGAGTGTGGCTGGGAGCCTATGTACTTGGTTCCAGGCTCCGCTGCTGCCAAAGAGCAATCTGACCTGAATTGCACTGTGCTGTCTAAAGATAATGAGCTACCTGGGGACTGCCACCTGTGATGACTGAGCTGCTGGGGGCAGTGGTCACTGCTTCAGTGAACTGGTGGGAGACTGACCCTGCTCAGCTGTGTGTGAACTCAACTGCCAGTGCTGTGGTCATTGATATGGATTCTGGTGAGAGATTGTTCCCCTTTGCATTCTCCTCTGTGTGGGATACTTGCTGAAGGTGCTATGATATTATGATATTAACTGTTTCTATGGGACTACAAAACTCAGCATGACCACCTAAACATGGATTGCGCAGACTGCAGTTCCAGATCTGTGGTGCCAGGTTTGCTGATCCCAGGGAGAAGATTCAGTTCACAGTGCTGCTAGGAAGACCGTCTGTAACAGGCGTGGGGTGCCTTTGCGTGACTATCCTGTGACACATGGACCTGCTGCACTGGTCAGAGGTCTTTTGCCATTTGTTGTTTTTTAATAACTGACTTTGTGGGATTACCAGTACTCTTACATAACAAGAAGGGGTAAGTGCTCCAACTCCAGACTTGACCTCCAGTCTTGACCATCCAACCTGACAGAACTGGAGAGGATCTGCAAGGAGGAATGGCAGAGGATCCCCAAATCCAGGTGTTAAAAACTTGTTGCATCTTTCCCAAAAAGACTCATGGCTGTATTAGATCAAAAGGGTGCTTCTACTAAATACTGAGCAAAGGGTCTGAATACTTAGGACCAGGTGATATTTCAGTTTTTCTTTTTTAATAAATCTGCAAAAATGTCAACAGTTCTGTGTTTTTCTGTCAATATGGGGTGCTGTGTGTACATTAATGAGGAAAAAAATGAACTTAAATGCTTTTAGCAAATGGCTGCAATATAACAAAGAGTGAAAAATTTAAGGGGATCTGAATACTTTCCGTCCCCATTGTATATATATAATGTTCTCACCGGCCACTTTATTACTTTATTAGGTACACCTTGCTAGTACCTTTTCCCTTCAGAACTGCCTAATTCTTTGTGGCATAGATTCAACAAGGTATTGGAAACATGCCTCAGAGATTTTGCTCCATGTTGACATGATAGCATCACACAGTTGCTGCAGTTTTGTCAGCTGCACATCCATGATGCAAATCTCCTGTTCCTCCATCCCAAAGGTGCCCTATTTAATTCTGGTGACTGTGGAGGCCAATGGAGTACAATGAACTCACTGTCATGTTCAAGAAACCAGTTTGAGATGATTTGAGCTTTGTGACATGGTGCATTATCCTGCTGGAAGTAGCCATCAGAAGATGGATACATTGTAGTCATAAAGGGATAAAGGGACATGGTCAGCAACAATACTCAGGTAGACAGTGGCATTTAAAAGATGCTCAATTGGTATTAGGGGCCAAAAGTGTGCCTAGAAAATATCCCCCACACCATTATACCACCACCATCACCAGCCTGAATCATTGATACAAGGCAAGATGGATCCATGCTTTCATGTTGCTTATGCTAAATTCTGACCCTACCAGCTAAAATCGAGACTCATCAGACCAGGCAATGTTTTTTCAATCTTCTATCGTCCAATTTTAGTGAGCCTGTGCGAATTCTAGCCTCAGTTTCCTGTTCTTAGCTGACAGGAGTGGAACCCAGTGAGGTCTTCTGCTGCTGTAGCTTCAAGGTTTGATGTGTTTTGCAATCAGAGATGGTATTCTGCATACCTTGGTTGTAATGAGTGGTTATTTAAGTTACTGTTGCCTGTCTTTCATCTTGAACCAGTCTGCCCATTCTCCTCTGACCTCTGACATCAACAAGACATTTTCATCCACACAACTGTTGCTCACTGGATATTTTCTCTTTTTTGGACCATTCTCTGTAAACCCTAGAGATGGTTGTGTGTGAAATGCCAGTAGATCAGCAGTTTTTTAAATTTTCAGACCAGCCCATCTGGCAACAACAACCATGTCACGTTCAAAGTCACTTAAATCCCATTTCTTTCCCATTCTGATGCTCAGCTTGAACTTCAGTAAGTCATCTTCTCCACGTCTTGATACCTAAATGCATTGAGTTGCTGCCATGTGATTGGCTTTATTTGTGTTACCAAGCAATTGAACAGGTGTACCTAATAAAGTGGCTGGTGAATGTGTGTATATATACCGATAAGCCATAACATTATGACCACTGATAGGTAAAGGGAATATCTCATTACAATGGCATCTGAAGCTTGGTGGGATATATTAGGCAGCAAGTGAACATGTTGTCCGTGAAGTTGTTGTTGATGTGGTGAAAGCAGAAAAAAAAATGGGCATAGCAGTTTGTTGTGTATGAGACTGTGAAGCCCATGGTGACCCATGTCCACAGCCAAAAGCTTCTACAATGGTCACATGAACATTAGAACTGGACTACGAAGCAATGGAAGAAGGTGGCTTGGTCTGATGAATCACATTTTCTTTTACATCATGTGGATGGCCAGCTGCGTGTGTGTCACTTACCTGGGGAAGAGATGGCGCCAGGATGCGGTATAATAAGACAAGTTGGCAGAGGCAGTGTGATGCTTTAGGCAATGTTCTGCTGGGAAACCTTGGTTCCTGCCATTCATGTGGATGTTACTTTGGTGTCCATGCCTCAATGGGTCTGGGGGCATAGCTCCCAACTGTCCCTGATTTCGAGGGACTGTCCCTAATTTGGAGCAATGTCCCTCTGTCCCTCTTTCCTCCTCATTTGTCCCTAATTTTAGTCTGATTCATACATGTGTCTATAAAATGGACTTTTTATCTTTAAAAAAGTGTTTCCCAGTGCTAAACCTTTCATCCGAATTCTAAATACTGCATTCGTAAATTTTAAAAGCCAATATAAAGGAATACTCGTGGTAAAAAAAGCCCTTGTAAATTTTATAAACTTTTGTTGTTGTTAATTCTCCTTTAAAGGGGTGTGGCAGGGGGCATGTCCTATGCCTACATAGGTTTGCTACTAGGAGTCCCTCATTCCCATCTCAAAATGTTGGGAGGCATGAAAGGGGGTCATACTCAATATTAGGTGGGTGGTCATAATGTTATGACTGATTATGTGTGTGTATACAGTATATATATATAGGACTTGTGTGGTGGGGGGCCCTGGGCTTGAGTCACTTTCGGGCCCTACCTTCTATACATATGCACAGCTCTATAAAACAGAAATAGAAAAGGACAAGGTGCGCCAGACTCAGTGCAGTATTAAAGAACTTCTGTTTAATTGGACAAGACAAAACAGCTAAATGGCTACTCACAAACGTAGATAATATATAAGCGTATAAGTGGGGGATACTGTACTGGTATTCGTCCTGGGTCCACGATTAATAAAAGCAATAAAAATGAATAAAATGATAATTACCATGTTTATCGGTGTATAACACGCACCAGCGTTTAACACGCACCCCAAGTTTAAGGAAAAAAACTTACATTTAAATGCCCATCAATGCAGCCTTATCAGTGTCCATCTGCAGCCTTGTCAGTGTCATTGCAGCATTGTCAGTGTCAGTGTAGCCTTGTCAGTGTAGCCTTGCCCCAGTGTCATTTGCAGACTTGTCAGTGTAGCCTTGCCCCAGTGTCATTTGCAGACTTGTCAGTGTAGTCTTGCTCCAGTGTCATTGCTGCCTTGTCATTGCAGCCTTTCAGTTTAAAAATGGCACTGCCGAGATACAGAGGTGTCCTGTGTATCTCGGCGGCTTTCGGCCGCTCTCGGTGGCTCTTGGCGGCTCTTGGTAAGCCAATGGCAAGTCCGGCCCTGTATATATATATAGATATATATCTATATATCTATATATATATAGATATATAGATATATATATCTATATTTATATTTATTTATTTTTAGATTTACCTTCATTTCCTGTCCCATAGCCAAAACAAGAAGTGAGAGGTAATCCCTCCAAAGTAAGGGAATTCCTGGTTGTCACCAGGGTCACCAGAAATAGTGTTCCCATTGGAAGATGCCCTAGTTATACTTATTCTGGTGAAAAACCCAATTTGGAATTTTCTTTCGCTTTTGGTAATAATGGACACCAGGGCAAATAAAGAGGGTGAATGGCCCTAACGGGGACACACACAACATTGATGACCAAAAAGGTGTTCTAATTCCTCTCGACTTTATCCAAAACTAAAAATAACGTTTTACCTTTAGTTACAATCTAATACTATGTTACCACATGGTATGCTATCTTGGTCTTTTAAGATATTTTGCGTTGGCATAGTTAACATAGTATTCTAATGGTAAAACCAAACTGTTTGCTAATGAATGTATGGTCAGTAAGAGCTAAATTAAATATGATAATATAAACCTCTTTTAAATGGCATCATTAAATGGCACTGCGGATCTTATGTGACTGAAAGAAATGGAAAATCTAGTCTGCTTACACTAGAGGGAGCTTATTTTCATACATATATACTGTAAGAGCTAGATGAATACACATATTAGAAATGCAGCAGAATCAAGGTTCTTTTATGCTCTGGGGACAAGCTCAAAGTGTGTAAACTTCATTCTCAAAGATTTTACTAATTAAATAGTTGAGTAAAATTTAAAGTAAACATAATCACTAAAATCCTGTATACACTTTAAAGGCTTTGACCGCCTTTTGCTAAAAAGGAAGTATGGCTTAACTACTGCTTGAAAAAGGAGGAAGGACTCATGACACATTCTGCAATAGCTTCTATTCAACGGTGGCATATGGGACTGTAGTAATTTCCATTGGCTGACCTTGGACTCAGGCGTATCTTTTTTTTTTTTTTAATAACAAACATGTTATACTTACCAATGGTTTTGCACAGAGCAACCCCCAGCCTCCTTTTCCCTGAGTCCCCTGCCAGCACTCTTGACTTCTCCCCTCCACTGAGTACCCTGATAGCAACCTGCTTGCTATGGGAGCCCTTGTGTGTGCGCTCGCTCCCGAGCCAGCAGCTTGGCCCCACCCCCAATCCCTTCTCACTGGCTGTGATTGTCAGCAGCCAATGAAGAGGGAGAGAGCCGACAGAGCCTCTGCTCTCGTGCAAATCAGTGGATCGAGGTTGGGCTCAAGTAAATACAGGGGGGGGGGGGGGGGAGATGCACACAGAAGGTTTTTTTACCTTAATGCAGATAATGCATTAAGGTACAAAAATTTCTGCCGTTACAACCACTTTAATGATGTGGCTGTGCAGGTGGAGCTATGTTTAGTCATGCTAAATTCAAATAATTACAAGATGCTGCAGGCAGAGGGACCTGTCATTCAGGTAAGCAGCAAGGAGGTTTGGGTTTTGGGGATGTTGTATGTGATTATTTTTCTTGTTACACTCTAAATACGTGTGTAAAATAAAACATGGTCTAAAAAGTGGATTTAGTCTTTAACACATAACTGTGCTTAAGGCTGGGTTCACACCTATGCGAATTGGATGCGGGTTTTTTCTCTGCATCCAATTCGCATAGCAGGAGATTGCAACTGGCTCTCTATGGAGCCGGTTTACATATCTCTGCAGAGGCTCCGGGGCGAATTGCACAGGAGCCCTGTGTGTCTTTTGGTTTGTTTGCATAGGATAGTCCAGTTGGAAATCCTATGCATCAATCACTTTTCTGCCAGTTTTAAAGAATACTACTTTCAGGAACAGGAACAGCAGGCCTAACTTTCAGTTACAGTGTCCATTTTAGACAGATATTTAGATGCCTCTGTTCTGTATCACTTTTCACTTCCAAATTTCTCATCCATCAAAGCCACATACTTGCTGTTCTGCTTCTCCACTTATCCTTCTAGTGTTGTCTGGTCAGAAGTGATTTTTCTAGAGGAGATGAGGGAGTCAAAAAGAAAACTGATCTTAATATGTGGTCTATACTGTATGTAGCACTGCTGGTATGTGGAATGACCCTCAACGTGGTACAGCATTCTTACATCTCCGAATGCCTCAGTACTTAGTCTCCTGGGTGAATCCACTTTAAAGGCAATCCTTACGGTATGGTAAGGTGAGTAAGTTGGACACCAGTCACTTTAGTCTTATTTGTTTATTGCTGGTACAGGATACTGATAATCACAGGAGCAAGTCTGGCCTACACAGGTTGCAGAGTGAATTTCAATGTCCAAATCCCAATTTAGTGTAGCTTTCTCTGAGTTCTTGTAGTCTTGGTCCTTAAGAGTAGCCTACAGCTGACTATATACATTAGTTGATTCTGGAATGAAAATTCAGACAAAAATTCATATGAGCTTTTGTACAAAAGTTCTCAGTACATTCAACTGCTTGATCAATGTCGTTCGAAAGTAGTTAAACATTTTTTTTTTATTTACCTTTCACTTTTGGTGTAAATGAACTTTGCCAAATGAAAATCACATGCTTTGTTAGATATTTATTCAGCTGAGAATAATTTTCCCTCCTGCTCCTTCAGATCTATGCATCACTGTGAATGTTGATTTGAGGGGTTGCTTGTGAGCAGTGATCCAAGATGCATATACCTAGAATGATAAGTGAAGTGCTCTGTAAATCCTAAATTATACAATCTAAACAAAAGCAATCTGTATCTTAAAAATGTCATTTGTGCAAAAAATGTGCAATATAACAAAAACATCGGAAAGCAAATAAACAATGTGAATCAGTATAATATAGCAGATATACTTCTTGAAATATATATCCCAAAGAAAAATTGTGCAAATTGTCCAAAATGATAACAGTCCCATACACCAGTGAATCTTCATGTGACAACAATCTTTAGAAAGTGCAGCAAATTTCTTCCATGCATAAGGAATTTACACTTTATCCCCCAATGAAAGTAGCACTGGTGTGCCCACCACCAAAGCCCCTCTCTGGGTGTCCTCTCACCTGATAATAAAGAAAAAAGCTCCTGCGCACAAGCGGATAACCAGACAAGTAGTAAATGAGTAGCCACCGGCCTTGCTGCCCTCAAGGATGGGGAATCCTAGCAGGCAACGAGAGAATAGAAAAGAGAAGAGAACATGGCTGGTGCACCCTCTTTTTCTTTTCTCTCGTTGTCCTCTCACCTGGTTTGATAGAACCCTCTAACAACAGGAGGTCAATGCTTATTAATATAAAGAAGTTTCACCGCTTGCATTCAGGTTCATTGTTCATACTGGTCATCAGTCTCTCCAATATAGATGTCATAAAAAAGAAAGGCAATATAGGGCAGACTGCAAACCACTATTTTATTATAAAACTTGTGGAAATACACCCATATGGCAGAAAGGGTAAAAGGGCTTTTCCACTATACAAGCCTCAGCAAGATGGTGTCCTAGCTCCATCCTAGGTAATGACCTCAAAGCCAACCTGATGCGCATTGCCCAAACAGCTTACACAAAGGCTCTGAGTGGGGGTTGGTAACCTGTCCAATGCAGGTCATTAATAAGTTGTCTGACACTAAGTGCAAGAGCTAAGGAAGACAAGGAATTGAGCCTGAGTGCTGAAACCAGGAAGAATATATCATGGCACAACAGAGCAGTAGGGGCTCCTGGTAATAGAACTAACTTCCCCATTAACCTAAACCAGGGACCTAAATGCAATGACTGCACCCTGGTTGTTCAAATGACAGGCAGGATGAAAAAAGAAAAAAAAATCAGAGGAGGAGCAAGCGAATAGTGCCTAGAGAAGCCATAAAATTCCAAAACGTGATGAAGGAAGGTTTTGCGAATAGTGCCTACAGAAGCCATAAAATTCCAAAACGTGATGAAGGAAGGTTTTGCGAATAGTGCCTACAGAAGCCATAAAATTCCAAAACGTGATGAAGGAAGGTTTTGCGAATAGTGCCTACAGAAGCCATAAAATTCCAAAACGTGATGAAGGAAGGTTTTAGCAATGTACCTTGATGCCTGAGTAAGAGAGGGTAATGGGAAAAAAAAACCCTGAGAAGGCAGATAGGCTCTACTGTAAAGGAGTATGGAGAAAATAAGCTGTTAAGCAACAGATGCAAGAGACTGGTATAGAAGGCCGATGGCCCAGGTCTCCGAGACTTTTTCTGGTTATTCAGGGGTTTAAAAAAAAACCCAGAAAATTCATCATTTCGATTGTCAGGGTGAAGGGAAAATTATAATCTGGTTACTAAAATAGGGTTCACATGGATGAAGTATACCCCACTACACCTACCTCATAACAAGGAGCTGTACCATAACAGAACGAATCGTTGGCCTGGCAGGTAAGGCCTGACTATAGTGAGATCAAGGGTTAGGTCTAAGGAGACCTTCTGTGAGCCCACATACTGAAATAGTGGTGCAGCAAAAGAACCTGTGCTTGATGGTATGTGCAACTTTCCTTTCTGGTACAAATATTCTTGTTCAAGTTTTAAGAAAATAACAATGAAGTATCCAATCCACCCGCTCTTGAACTCTGTTTAAAAAGGAAGAAGACGAATACCCATTGTGCCTATAAGGTCAAGTGGGGTTAGGGAAATGTTTTCTTACCTAGCAGTGAGTAGGAATAAGATACGAGAGATAAGAAAGAGAGAATGCAGAGGGTACAACAATGGGATTTCATTGTGCATCTTCTCAAGAAAACAGAATTAAAACATTTGTTACCCCAACACTTGATATTCCTGATATGTGCCTGCTGTACCATGTACTTGTATGAGAAAGTATCCTGTTCTCTTTGTTATGCCTCCTTTATGTGAAATCCCTGGTGATCGTGCTAGTCCCCTTATTTCCTATTAAAAACTGACCACACTAAGCAGGAGAGCACACCATGGTCAGTTCTCTAGCTATGCTGTGAACTCAGTGTGCTCTCCTCCAATGATCAGACTTGCCCTGACACCCCCCCGCAAACCCCCACCCGCTGCACAGCCATTTGTAGCTATACAAAAATGTTTTGCCTTTCATTTCTATTTTAAACTGAATGGGTTGTTTTATAAGGTGATCATCTACAATCACTTTAAAGTAAAAGTTTAAGACCTAGGGAAGAAAGGCTTTTGGTAGCTTCATGTGTTTAAGGGGGTAAGGTTTGCCATGGCCAGGAGGACCCACAGTAATCGGTGATGCCTAAGGAGGGGTGGCTAATGGATCTTTCTGTGCATCATTCTAATACAAGACCAATTTCCAAGGCTATGAGCTATAAAATTGTGTGCATATGCACAGAAAGTAAAGACATTCTGGAGATATGACGGATACTATTCTCCACAGCGTCTATACAGAATAGTAGAGCTGAGGGCAAGAAATGCATGTTTGAAGAAAGATGATGAGGATTATTATTTGGTCAACTATAGTACCAGGCCCAACTTGCCTGATCCAGAATAAGAAAGGGCTTTCTACAAAAGATGTACAAAGGTGCTGAGGCACATCTAGCCACCAATAGAATGGGTCAATTATTGCATCCACAGTAACTAGTTTATGGAAAGCAATCTTCTTGACCTCATACAGTCTGGCTTTCGCACACAGGACTTCACAGAAACTACCCTACTAAAAATCACTAACAATTTACTAATTGCTAAAAACAATAGCCAATAATCCATACCCTTACTACTAGACCTTTCTTCAGCCTTTGATACTTTTGACCATGTGCTCCTCCTCAACAAACTCCACTACTTTGGCCTCCAAGATTCTACTCTGTCCTGGTTTTCCCCCTATCTATCACAGTGCTCTTTC
Source organism: Aquarana catesbeiana (assembly GCF_042186555.1). NCBI lineage: Eukaryota > Metazoa > Chordata > Amphibia > Anura > Ranidae > Aquarana > Aquarana catesbeiana. The sequence goes on from NC_133328.1 coordinate 393,287,819, forward strand.
AGTGTTACCTACAACTCTGTCTCCTCCTCTTGACCCCCTTCCTCTGTAAGGGTCCCCCAAGGCTCTGTTCTTGGACCCCTTCTTCTTCTACACCTATTGGTCACTTGATAACCTCCCACTGCTTCCAATACCATCTCTATGCTGATGACACTCAAATCTATTTCTCTACTGCTCACCCTACTCCTTTAGTCTCCTCTCCCATTATTAACTTACTAACTGACATCATATCAACAAGGATGTCACACCACTTCCTCAAGCTAAATCTTTCTAAAACCGAGCTTATAATAATCCCCCACCTGCGCTTTCCTCCATGACTTTTCCATAAAGATCAATAATACAACTATTAGCTCCTCCCCTCATGCCAGGGTACTAAGTGTAATCCTAGACTCTGACCTGTCCTTTCAGCCCCAAATCCAATCACTGTCAAAAGCTTGCAGACTTCACCTTCGTAATATCTCTAAAATTCATCCCTTTTTAATTAATAGAACCACCAAGCTACATTTTCATTCCCTTGTTATCTCTCACCTTGCGTATTGTAACTCCCTTCTCTTAGGCCTACCTCTACGCAGCCTATTTCCCATTCAGTCTACTATGAATCCTGCTGCCAGTCTCATCTACCTTACCAACTGCTCAGTGTCTGCCACTCCTCTCTGCCAATCACTCCACTGTCTTCCAACTGCCCAGTGAATTAAATTCAAAATACTAACAATAACATATAAAGCTATTCACAACTCTACCCTCTCTGCTCCTCCCAAAACCTCCTGCTCTCTAGCTCTCTTGTATCCTCCTCCCATGCTTGTCTCCAGGACTTCTCCAGAGCCTCTCCCATCCTCTGGAATGCTCTACTTCCTTACAGCGTGCCTTTCATGAGGTGGGGGATACCGGGGAACTGCTTCTAACCATGAACCTTGATCTGGAAAAAGCAGCAGTCTAGGACAGTGTTTCTCAACTCCAGTCCTCAAGGCGCCCCAACAGGTCATGTTTTCAGGCTTTCCATTATTTTGCACAGGTGATTTGATCAGTTTCACTGCCTTAGTAATTACCACAGCTGTTTCATCTAAGGGAAATACTGAAAACATGACCTGTTGGGGCGCCTTGAGGACTGGAGTTGAGAAACACTGGTCTAGGATATGGCTCTCGACCTTGCAGTATAGCAAAGATAGGAGGAGTCTGGCAGTCCCACATTCTAGAATGTATTTTTTGGCAGCTAAATTTTAAGAACTAGCCAGTTGGGGACTGCTGAAAAATTTACACCCAGTAGTAAGAATAGTTATTTCAACCAACCCTGCACAGACGGAGCTCTCCCACCTAGAGATGTCTCTCTCCACTTCCCACTTATGGCCCTACTGTTGACTTGTTTTGGAGACTATGGAGTACTCTATAATTTCTCATACACATAACTGACTATATGGATACTACTCCTTTATGGGACAACCCTAACTACTCTGAACTAGCTAAATTAGAAGGGTTCCATGACTGGGGGAGAAAGGGAGTTCATTTTATTGCTCAGTTAGATTTGGGCTCGACTTTTAAATCCTTTGACCAGCTGCAGTCTGAATTTCTCTTTTCCCCATAGACAGTTTTAGCAATGCAGCTCAAACAAGCCATACAGATGCAAACTCACATTACCACCCTCCAGAGAGTGGACTCTACACTTGTAAAAGAGGTTACCCAGAGGAAAGGTATGATATCTTGGGTATACATGAATCTCCCGTCTACAATTCAAGATCCAGCCAATCTTAAAAGTAGAGTAATGTGGGTAGACGATGTAGAGGAGGTCAGTGGTGAACTGTGGCACATGGCTTTAGAGTCAATCCCCCTAATCTCTCACTCGGCCTCTCATAAGCTTACTCAATTATTTATTCTTCATCAGGTTTACAAGATTCCTGATAGGCTATTTCAGTGGGGTAAGAGGGGCACAACCATTTGCTATACACAGAGGTGACCAGGTGACTTTATCCACATGTAATGGCATTGTCCAAAGCTTTCTAGATATTGGACGCAGGTTTTACAAACTATTTTTTTAGTTGCCTAATAAGATGTTTCCCAGATCCACTGATATGCCTTTTGGGGGCATTAGATGTCAAGCTGTAACAATCAGGGGTTTACATTATGGCTTTGAGGCTCCTATATTTAGCTATAAAGCTGATAACTAGGTACTGGTTACTTACTCATTTGCCCATCGCAAATTTACTTGGGTTTGGCAGAGCTGTTTGGATGTCCTGGGATTGACCTCACCACAGCTGGTTATGGATAGGTTGTTATAAATGTGATTTCAATTCAACACCTATTGGACACATGAGCTCTTATGTTATCGTTTTACATATATGGAAGAACTGTACTATACACTTACACCTGTTGTCTGTTGCTCTGCATTTGAAACTCTGCCTACCGTTTGGTATTTGTAAAATTACATTTCAGAATGTGTAATGAGATGTTTTATACACTCCTGTCATTCACTTTATGGTCTGATTGTCAGCTATGAGGTCTGTGATTTGGAATTCATTTTGGGACAAAGTTGTGGAGAAGTTTAAAGCAGGGTTAGGTTATAAAAAAATATCCCAAGCTTTGAACATCTCACAGAGTAGTACTGTTCAATCCATCATCCGAAAATGGAAAGAGTATGGCACAACTGCAAACCTACAAAGACTTGGCCATCCACCTAAACAGACAGGCCAGACAAGGAGAGCATTACTCAGAGAAGCAGCCAAGAGGCCTATGGTAACTCTGGAGGATCTGCAGAGATCCACAGCTCAGGTGGGAAAATCTGTCCACAGGACAACTTTTGGTGGTGTACTCCACAAATCTGGCCTTTATGGAAGAGTGGCAAGAAGAAAGTCGTTGTTGAAAGAATACCATAAGGAGTGCTGTTTGCAGTTTGGGATAAGCCATATGGGGGGCACAGCAAACATGTGGAAGAAGGTGCTCTGGCCAAATAAGAACAAAATTGAACTTTTTGGCCTAAAAGAAAATTTCCCCCAAAATTCACATCACCCTGAACACACCATCCTCACCGTGAAACATTATGGTGGCAGCATCATGTTGTGGGGATGCTTTTCTTTAGCATGGACAAGGAAGCTGGTCAGAGTTGATGGGTAGATGGATGGAGCCAAATACAGGGCAATCTTAGAAGAAAACCTGTAAAGCCGCGTACACACGATCAGATTTTCCGACAGGAAATGACAGGTTGTTGGCGGAAAATCTGACCGTTTGTACGCTCCATCGGACAATTGTCGGATTTTCTGCGGACAAATGTTGGATTTTCCAAGCGTGTGTACACAAGTCCGTCAGACAAAAGTCCAAAGTACAAACATGCATGCTTAGAAGCAAGGATGAGCCAGAAGCAGTCGGTCTTGTAAACTAGCGTTTGTAATGCAGAATTAACATTTGTGACGTGGCAAATTATGAAATCTCCAAATGCAGCGCATTTTCTCTTCTTCTTTAATTAGATAATAATGAAGCTGCTTTGCTGGTGATACTGAAGGAGTTATTGCAAACGAATTTTCAAAGGCTTTTTTTTTCTAGTGATATCAAGAATAATATTATTATGCTTGTTATTTTTTTATTTTATTTTTTTTTTTTGGTGCAAGTTACCACAACACCATTATCCCGTAGTTTTTAATATCAAAGATACAATTATGTTGGTGCCCCTTGTTAATTTTACATTGTATTTTTTAAAATGTAACTGCCTACTCCCAAACTGTCATTTAAAGTAAAACACATAGCCAAGTATTATTCTCCACAATTTTTTTTATTGTGCATTAAAAAAGAAAACAAAAAAATTAGACATGCTATCTGCCAATAGAACTTAACCAAAAAATGCATTCTATGCATCAAAAAATATAAAAAATATACCAAATCAAATCATTATTCAACCAAAAAATAAAATAAAAGCCTCATGCATGTGTCCTGCTTCTTAATATAGGGGTCAACAATGCCAAGAGTTGGTGAAAGCAGGGGTCCGTCATCCGAAGATAATTCTGAAAATCATCTGGATTATTCTCCTGGAGCTCCCGCAGCAAAGGCATATGACATAATTGGTCACGATTAATAAAGCAACCAATTTTTGGTCCAAAAAATCCTCCTTCTCCTGTTCCTGGACTGGACTTGGGTCAAAGCAATAACTCCAAGGCCAATAATAAATAACACGGTATCTCCTCCGATTCCGCAACATGGCTGGTTGACGAACGGCCGTTCAGAAACGAACTGAAAAGTGTGAAATTAAAAGTGCGAAATGAAAAGTGCAAATCAACACTCATCAAATTTCTACTAACACGAAATTAGCAGAAGGAGCACAAAGGGTGGCACCTGACAATTAAACTTCCTCTTTTTTGGCTCGTAGTATGTCTAGTACGTCACTACATTCATGTTTGTCGGCCGTCAATTGTGTACCGTTTGTATGCAAGATAAAATCCAGGCACATGCCTTCGGACAAAAGTCTGAGGTTTTGTCTGCAGAAAATCTGATCATGTGCACGAGGCTTTAGCATCTGTTAAAGTGTGCAAAAGACTAGAGACTGGGGCGGAGGTTCACCTTCCAGCAGGACAATGACCCTCAACATACAGCCAGAGCTACAATGAAATGGTTTAGATCAAAGCATATTCATTTGTTAGAATGACCCAGTCAAAGTCCAGAATTGAGAATCTGTGGCAAGACTTGAAAATTGCTTTTCATAGACGCTCTCCCTCCATTCTGACGAAGCTTGAGCTATTTTGCAAAGAAGAATGTGCAAAAATTTCACTCTCTAGTAGTGCAAAGCTGGTAGAGACATATCCAAAAAGACTTGCAGCTGTAATTGCAGCGAAAGGAGGTTCTACAAAGTATTGACTCCTGGGGGCTGAATACAAATGCACGCCACACTTTTCAGATATTTATTAGTAAAACATTTTGAAAACCATTTATCATTTTCCTTCCACTTCCCTATTATGTGCCACTTTGTGTTGGCCTATCTCATAAAATCCCAATAAAATACATTTCCTTTTTAGGTTCTAATCTAACATGACAAAATATGGAAAATTTCAAGAGGTATGAATACTTTTTTGTTTTCAATGGTTTTTATTCAGAATTTTTTAACGTATACAGAGTCAACAATAGCCATTATGACAATACTAAGCAAACCAATGAATACTTTTTCAAGGAACTGTATTTGTTTTGTTGTATTTACTCTTTTACACTAATAAAAAAGAGTTTAAATTAAAAAAAAAAAAAACACACTACTGAATGACTGGGTTGTATTTTTTCTCCCCCCTCTGTTTGTCAAGAGCTAGAAAAAGCCTAAAGGGGACAGAAAAATAAACAAATGCTACAGGGGAGGCAAAAGGAGAGTTCAGCAATGGCAGCCTCCATGACGCTCTCAAGACAAAGTCCCTTTACATTTCGCTATCTGCAGGGAAAGCTGTGAGCTCTGTGATGGGCAATAAATGAATAGACTGACCCGCTAAAGCTCATTTGGGAACTGGAATTACAGATTACAGATTTTTGGGAACTGGAATACAGATACAGTATTACACTTATGCGTATAACATGAAAATTTTTATGTGATGCTAGTTCAGTTTTAAATTCTGTATCTGGGCCCAATTAGCAAAATTATCCAGGGTCCTCCAAATCTGTAATTCCAGTTCCCAAATGAGCTTTAGTGGGTCAGTCTATTCATATAGTGTCATAAAACAATTTTGTATCACTAAATTCCTACAGTGTTAACAATTTAGGCTAAGCCTTTGCAAGGTGGGAGTATGGGGCCCTAGTAAGACTCTCTGGTAGTGCCTCCACCTGTTGGACCCACAATTGACAATACCTTGTCCCCAGGCATACTTGTTTTTTTTTCCTGCAATATCAGTCCAAAGTCCTTGAATAGCTTTTTAATGGTTAATTATAAACAAAAAGGGGGTAGGGAGGGCTAGAAAACTCAACAGTTGTACAATCTTCTCATAGCTAGCAGTCCCTTCATGGAACCAAAACTTTACTTGCACACAGCAGACATATGTGGCATCCATTACAACAGAGATTGTTGTGTTTTCTTTGTACTAGGTATGACTGCAGCCAGCCACAGACTAGTGGAAGTCCAGTTGTTACTCCATTTTCCCCAGTGATATCTATTTAAACTACTGGATTGATTTGAATAAAGCAGCAGGCCAGTGGAGGTTCATGTGGTGAATGATCCAGTATCCCCATTGAACACGTTGTAGTAGCCAGATTAATGTGGGTGAGCTCCGTTCTTAGACAATTCTTATTTAACCAGTAGCACATGGTATTTTATAAAGATCCAACCGAGAAGACCCATATGTTGCCAACATCCCAATTTGAACAATATTATATATGAAGTACCCCCCAAGGAAATACTAAGGGACTTTAAAGGCAACTGACCAGGAGATTTTTAGAAAAAAATATAGCAATGTATTAATATAAAATATGTGGTGGATACAACACCATCAATAATTGCATAAAAGACAAGAACAGAATCATATATCAAATATAAATGCAGATCCTTCAATGTTAAGCCGACACGTTTCTGTGTCTATGTAGAGTCCTTTCTTCAGGGGCATTTCATGCGAGGTAGTGCTGCTATATTGATATTCTATAATGAGACAAAGTCACACATCAGAATCAACATCGGGGTCAAAGAAATGAGCATTGTTGAAGTCAAGTAAAAACAAACATACCAGTCAAGTAGAAAATATGCAACAATGACTGCCACCTAGTGTGTGGCCGATAATGGAAGCGAGCTCGACTGCTGCAGAGAGGTCTAAGGGAGTACAGGGCCTGAAAAGATATTCGTACTCATTGGAAAAATAAGGGAACATCTGAAAAAACAATAGACGGATATACTACTATTGTACCCACAGCAAGGACCCAAACAGTGCTACTGTGTGATGATGGCGTCGACCAGTGCCCGAAGGGTGAACAAAAGACCCTAAGAGAGAGCAAATATGTTTCATAAATACAATGCTTATAAATATACAGCCGTATAAGGAACATAGGCAGCCCTATGTATAACAGCCAATTTGCTTAGGATGCAGCAATGCATCCAAGGCCTATAGGGAACATATGCAAAGTGTAGCCATACTGACCTTGGGTTGGCCAAACAAAACAGGCAATCCGGTCCGGAACAGAGCACCGTATCCGATGCAGCGAAGGTGGTAGCGAGTGAGAGGAAGACAGCTTCCTCCTTAAATGGCCGCAGAAGTGATGTGCACTAAGCAGCACGTGTCATGTGCAGCGTCAATAGCCAGAGGTATCGGATTAGCCAATGGGGAGTACGGTGAAGAAAAACATGGGTGGGGATTGTCACCGCTGCAAAATACACTGAGATCCTGGTGGCTCAAAGACGTCACCGAGCAGAGGGGCAGCGTCAACTGTGAGGGCGGCTCCAATCACGTTCACACACAATTCATATTACGCACTAGGAAAGGGGGGGCCAGGGGGCGACGAAGGAATCCTCCAATACAGTCCCCACCACACATATGCCCTGGTTTCCATTTTTTTTTATTTCAATGGTTTTTATTGAAAGTTGCAAAACATGCTTGACATTTTTGGCATAAACGATTTGTCATATCTCAATATAAGTATACAACAAAATCTTCACAGAAAAGCGAATTATTAACTGCACATCTGTTATTATATTGTTGCAATTCCGGAAAGGACTAAGCACTAAAACAACCAATGAACATTTCTGTAGTCTAGGAGGTAAATATAATTATCACCTGGTCCCCCCATTCCCCCACACCCCACTTGGGGGGGGGGGGGGGGATTGCCACGACCACAATCGACTAGTTTCCATTTTTTAATAGATCGTATCCATCAAAATTCAAGAGGAGGAGATTGGAACATGGATATGGATATGATCTAATATTAAAAAATGGAAAACTAGGGCATATGCCAGCATGGTGACAGCAAACATGTCTGCCCAGAGGGAGTTCTGGGTTTGCCGTCAACATGCTGACACACTGGCAAGTGAGTAGATAAACCACCCCGGCAGTCAAAAGAATCAGGGGTATGCGAGAAGGATCTTTAAACTAGGGGGGTGCCCTGTGGGTATAATGGGAACTATCTATGTATATTTTATGTGTTGTAACAGCTTGCAAAATGTATTTCTTTGTGTATTTTGTATACTGATGTTTATACCTTTATGTTTATACCTGTTATGCCTTTTTTCCGAGTCATGCTTGTATGCCACTGTTTTTTTACTTTTATTTCCATGTAAACATCTGAGGCCCTTTTTTGTGTGCCCTACGGTAGTCCTATAATCTCTTGAAGTCAAGTTTATCAACGTCCAGTCACGTGCTTTCCCCCCTCCCCTTCTTGCTCCTGTCTGTTGTTTTTTTTCTGCTGCTGCTTAGTGTCAGGTCTATTGGCATCTCTGTGTTGTTATGATCTAATCTTGTCTGCCCCCCCAGCAACTCCTTGTCCCTCCCCCTCCTGTGCATCACTAGTATGTATGCCTATGTGAGGGGGTTGGGCCATGGTGCTAACCTCTATGTGACATGCGCTGCCTATGTGTGACGCTGCCACTGCCCGCCTATCTTTTTCCTGTGTGGTGGGGACTGTATTGGAGGTTACCTCCATAACCCCCTGGCCCCTCCCTTTCCTAGTGCGTAATATGCATTATTATATACATGGGAGGAGGCCACATATGTTGCGAACGTGATTGGAGCTACCCTCGCGACTGACGCCGCCCCTCTGCTCGGTGACGTCTTTGAGCCACCAGGATCTCAATGTATTTTGCGGTGGGGACAATCCCTGCCCATGTTTTTCTTCACCATACTCCCCATTGGATAATCCGATACCTCTGGCAATTGACACTGCACACGACACGCGCTGCTTAGTGCACATGCGTGGGCATCACCTCTGCGGCCATTTAAGGAGGAAACTGTCTTCCTCTTACTCGCTACCACCTTCGCTGCACCGCGTACAATGCTCTGTTCCAGACCAGATTGCCTGTTTTGTTTGGCCCACTCAAGGTCAGTATGGCTACACTTTGCATATGTTCCCTATAGGCCTTGGATGCAATACTGCATCCTAAAGCCTTGTACACACAATCAGACTTTCCTAAGGGAAATGTTCGATGACAGGCTGTTGGCGGAAAATCCGACCGTGTGTATGCTCCATTAGACAATTGTTGTTGGATTTTCTGTGAACAAATGTTGGATAGCAGGTTTTCAAATATTCTGCGAACAAATGTGTGTTTTCGGATTTTGCGAGCGTGTGTACACAACTCCGTCGGACAAAAGTCTAAAGTACAAACACGCATGCTCGGAAGCAAGGACAAGCCGGAAGCGGTCTTGTAAAACTAGCATTCGTAGTGGAGATATCACATTCGTGACATGGCAAATTATGAAACTGCTCAATGCAGCGCACATTCTCTTCTTCTTTATAATGGCATAATAATGAAGCTGCTTTGCTGGTGATTTTGACAGAGTTCTGCCAAACGTATTTCAAAAGACTTTTTTTTTCTAGTGATATCCAGAATAATATTTGTTTTCTTTTTTTTTTAGGTCAAGTTACCACAACACCATTATTATCCCGTAGTTTTTAAGCTCAAAAGATACAACTATGTTGGTGTCCCTTGTTAATTTGACATTGTATTTTTTAAATGTACCTGCCTACTCATAAACAAACTGTCCTTTTTTAAGTAAAACACATAGCCAAGTATTTTTCAAACTAAATATTTTTTACTTAATAGGGTGCACAAGGTCATATAAAAATCAAGAGGAAGGCAGCAGTGGAGAAACAGTTGGAATTGGTAAAGCGTTTGTACCCCAGGACAGACATCAATTGTGTGAAGTGCAAAATTGCTAACCTGAGGAGTCCATTCAATAGGGAGCACAATACGGTCCTGGACTCCGAAAGATCGGGAGAAACAGCAGATGACATATATGTCTCCAGGCTGTGGTCTTACAACAGCCTGCGTTTTTTGCCAGACCCAGGCCATCGCTCGCAACGCTTCCTTTCACACAAATAAACTAAATTAAATAAAAAATGCATTCTCTGCACAAAAAAAGTAGAACAACTCAAATCATAATTTTCTAAATAAACAAAAAGAAAATTACAAATTTTAGGGGTGAAAATCCCTAGCCCAGCGGGCTTGTTGGGGGCATTGGGGCTGCATTTGCCACGGCTGGTGGGGTGGCTGTGGTTGGTGTCTGTGGAGGTGGTGTAGGATTGTCCTCTAAATCGCAGATGTGGGTTTTTTGGGTAATTTGGCCCCTCCTTCCCTTGATAGATAGACACAGATAGATAGATAGATAGATAGATAGATAGATAGATAGATAGATAGATTGTCAGGTGAACGGCTGGAGGGTGATTCCCGGGCAGAGAAGAAGCAGGGCACCCGCCCCCTTCCTCCACCTTCAGTCTGATCACAGGATGAGAAGGTGGACATCAGTACAAGGTGCTGCTGTATATGGGTGGACAAACACTCAGAGTGTTAGATCACAGTACCTAGCCAGGCTGGCTTCTTCATTCACGGAGCCGATTTCACGCTGACACAGAAACCGGAAATGACATCACTGCCCGGGGAAAGCACCGCCCATGTCCTACGTCGGCGGTGCCAATCAACAGAGAGACATCAGAAAAATGACACATAAAGGAGTATAGAGGCATACTGCACAGCGCCACAAACCGTCACAAAAACCTGCAAATGAAATGTCTTGTCTGCAATCACTTGATTGCATTGGCATCACGCTTCCCATAGTGCACTGTGTCTGGCGCCCAAACACAATGCACTTAAAGGACCTTTTTTTTTAAGGGCCTTTTTTTGGTGACTAGCAGCAGCACAAGACAACATGATTCAGCTTGTATTCGGCCAGGTTAATTGCTGTTAGAAAAAGCCTGAACCAATTTGACAGTATTCCAAATGCATTCTCTACAACTCTTCGGGCACAAGACAGCCTATAGTTGTAGATCCTCTGCTTTGGGGTGAGGTTCCTCATGGAAAAAGGGCCTCATAAGATGTTTCCCGGAGCAAAGGCCTCATCTGCAACAAATACAAAATTGAGGCCCTTGACATTCTCCTCAGGAGGTGGCAAATGTAAGGTGCCATTCTGTAGCCAATGGTAGAATTCGGTCTGGGCAATCACTCCTTCGACCGAGTTGCGGCCGTTCTTCCCAACATCAAGGTACAGGAACTCATAATTTGCAGGAAACTGTTCAGTCAAACAAGAAAAAAAATTACTACTTTTGCACATAACATTGCAAGCAGATTAGACACAAACATTCTTGGCCAACATAAGTATAACATTTATTTAAATGAGTATTTAAAGACAAAAGTATAAGGTCAAATTATCAGGTTCCTCACCCCCTCTGGTGGCCCATTCTAAAAATGTTATGGTGGGGGGAGGGGGACGGGTAGATGTGTTGGACAGGTAACCCTCTCCATTACCATGAGAGCTGAATGCCTAAATAGTGTGTGATACTTTGGCCAGCCCCTCCTTATTTACACTATTGACAGCCCACTTGACAGGTAAGAAGTGTCATAATTCAAAAATATGGATACACACTGTCCAAATTGAAGCACATTTTTACATTCATAAATTACCTATCAAGATAATAGGAGACAAAAACTTTCAACAGTACCATTTGAAGGTATTCAGGCAGGCCCTTGCACTACATGCTTTGGTGAATTCATCCAGAAATATGAACACAAAAGAGGTATGTGTATAGTGTAGTGTAGTGTATTGTATAGTGTGTATGGGTTTGGCAAAGTCAGCAGAGTATTGGTATCGGTTGACTTAGCATTTGGGGTGAGGGAGGAGGGGGGAAGGGGGGAGGGAGGGTTCCAAATGAGTTTGGGCCCCAAAAAATAGCCTCTTGCACTCTGCCTGAATTTGAGGACAACAATAACATTTGTACACATTTTAGGGGGTGTTTAGGGTAAGTACAAAAATGAAGCTGACAAAATACATTGTTAAGTTACTAGGCTAGGTGTGTATGGGCCCAGAATAGCATGCTGGGGAGGTTAGTGAAGGCAAATATGCATTAAGAACAAAAAAGGAGCATTAAAAGCTTACAGCATGCATGAGGACAAAGAGGACACAGCATATTACAATAATGGTAATTATGGAATCAATAAATTAATACAATACATTAGCAAACATTAAATACATAGAATGTGATGTTAAAGGCAAAAACTTACCCGAATATAGTCCTTCTGCAAGACTTGGATGATGGCCGAACAGGTCTCTGTGCTGAAGTTGTACTGGAGGCTTGCCATATGAGGTGTTGTATTCAGCCAAATGTGTATTCTTGGTCACCTCTCAGTCCCTTTTTAAGTAGCTGAATTAATATTGTCTCAAGAAGTTGTTTCTGGTCATCTGACATCCTGCAAATTTTTTTAGTGGTTAGGCCACCCAAATCATCGCATTCATCTCTCTTCTGATTAAGAGCAGCAGTTGCTTGTAAAAAGAAATAGTTTGTTGAGTCTTGGTATGACCTCTTTTTCCTATTACTTGGTGTTGTTGCTGATGCAGGAAGGAAGCTTTGTGAAATAGTATTTGCCATATCCTGTGTAATATCCTGTGCAATAAAGCAAAGTAGAATATTAAAATTTTGTATTTAACATAATATTTCTTTTACTTTTAAAGTTCCCATCATCATCCAGTAAATGGAAAATGATTGCCAAGCAATTACAGGATCACTGGAATTTCCCAAACTATGGAGGAACGATGGCAAACATGTAAGGATCCTGCCTCCTTCAAATTCTGGATCTTATTACTACAACTATAAAGGATTCTTCAGTCTAATTCGAATGGCTCTAGTCAATGCCAAATATGAATTCCTATTCATTGATATTGGCAAAAATGGAAGAAATTCTGATGAAGGAGTAATTGAAAAAAACAAAATTCCACACCCGTTTGAGAAATGGAACATTACATCTACCCACAACAGAGGAGACGGTCGAAGGTTTGAGCTTCGTTTTCGTGGCAGATGATGCATTTGCTCTATGTCATATTTTGAAACCTTTTCCCCTGAAGAACCTCTCAAGGGAGCAAACAATCTATAATTACAGACTATCCAGGGCAAAGCGTGTGGTTGAGAACGCTTTTGAAATCATGTCTAATCGATTTAGAATTTTTCACACGGCAATCAACCTTAGCATTCACAAAATTGATACGATTGTACATTGCATTAACTACTGCAGCTTACTTCACATATTTCAGATTGCTTCATGTAAACACAAGTACAACATACAGTAATGGCTATGCATAGCTGCAACAGACTTAAAAAAAAAAATACAGGAAAATGTATATTAAAAACATAGAGCAAATTTACCTGGAAACAATCCTCAACCTGAAAAAAATTGTTCGTTGTACGATCGTTATGACGTAGCCACGCGATCTCCCATGGTCTCAGAGATTACTCCGCCCTTCTTCTACTTCTGGCGCCATCTTCACCCGCACACATAGCGGAGGTTGCAGAGGCCTCCATGGCTGCAACGAGGCATCAGGGCCCAATATAAGAAAAGGCCACAGTTATGGCTTTTGAAGAGAGAGAGATGGTCACCATGGTGAAGATATTGGAAAGAAGGGATTATGATGGCAGATTGGCAAATTATCCAAAGCCAAATACCAGGAAAGACAGAATTATGTAGAAGGTGGTGGAGTCCCTGTACAGCAAGCATGGTGTACAACATTCCAAGGACCAGCTAAGGAAAAGGTGGTCAGACCTAAAGCTGAGAGAGCATGAACAACTTCACAGCATCCACAAAATAATTAAAAAAGGTAATTAATATCTATTTAATTATGGTGCAATGGTTTCTGAGTCAGAATATCTTTAACTAGAGGTCTTACTTTATAAATGCTATGTTGCATTGAGATGTGCTTATGTATGCTTATCATGTTGCTTTTTCCTGCACTCATATGTTCTCATTTTTTCAGATCACACTAGGTAGGTAAAGTCTGTACATATTTCACTATCTTTACATGTCCTGCCTCTTTTTGCATAACAGAAATTTTTTGCATTTTTTTTTTACTTGTTCATACATCACGGGACACAGAGGCTTGGTAATTACTTAGTAGGTTAGATAGTACCTTCAGGTGATTCGACATTGGTAACCCTAATTACAAGGTGAGTTCCTCACCTATATAACCCCTCCCATATGGAGAGTACCTCAGTTTTTTCGCCAGTGTCTAAGGTGGTTGGTCACATCAAAGATGTGCTAAGAAGAAAGCTCTGTTTGATGGTCTCTGCGAGGATCTAGGAGCTATACAACCGGATCCATACCTCGGGCCAATACTAAAACGCCTAAGATGGATGGTACCCGGGCCTCGTGATAAGAAGAAACAAGGTTTTGCCTGCAATGTCTCTCTTTGGAGGTTTGAGCTCTGGGATCCAGGCTTTGGTGTACTAATATAACAGTGGCACGAAAAGTTTCTGGCAGAGTCTTCCACAGGTCCAGGGAAGAGGATCCTGTGAGTAGGAACCCAGAACCCTGAAGGTTGGCACAACGCTACCCGCCGTGATGGGTGAAGGCTGGAATCTGTCTGTTCTCAACAGTTTCTTTGGCGGGGATAAGGTAAGTGAAGACAATCCTAAAGTTTACACATTATGGATTATCTTCTGTGAGTAGTTTGTATGTCTTACCTGGTTTCCGCCACTAGAGGGTGTAAGAGACATACCTGGTGTATACTTACATGCCTTCCAGGATACACGCTCAGTGAAGCTGGTCTAAGCCGCTCACTTCCTCCGCTACAGGCTCTGCCACATAAACTGAATGGGGGGATCCCACGCAGTCCGGGGGTCCCACACAGTCCTCAGATGGTCTCTTTTCTCCCCCCTCACCCCAGCCACCGCCATGATGGTCCTACGCGCACGCAGGGGGCACGCTTTTACGACAGGGTCGGCGGGGGGGCGTGGTTGCGGCACAGTGCACATGTGGCGTACATGGCGTGCCAGTGCGCAGGCGCAAAGCTGCCATTTTTTAAAGCCCAAGGCGCCAGAGCTCCTGTAAGCGGTGGAACACAGAGCTGTGGGCAGTAAGCATCTCAGTGGATCCGATCCTGGGAAACCTAAGACACCTACTCGGCATCAGGTTGTGCAGTTTGTAGCTAATGTTTATATTGTAGGACTATAGCATAACAGAGATTGCTCTTTACGCTAGTACCTCTGCTTTGCAGCTTGTCTCCTCGTAAGAGGGCTTCAGGGGGAGGTAAAAGAGGCACCAGAAAATCACCACCTACATCTAGGGGTTCTGGACATGCCTGCAGGATACCATCCCCCCCCTGCAAGACTGGAGGCACCCTCACAGGATTAGTCTGTACCCCTGTCAGGTTTTGCAGCCTCTCCCAATGTTTCAGTCCCTGATTATGTCACAGAAGACGCTTTGAAGGCTTCATTGGATGCTTTAGAAGGAAGGATTACTACCTTTGTCACAGCTTCCTTAAAAAATAGCAGAAAAGGAGTAGATCCCCTCCCTCTGCTTTGGGTTGCCTATCGGATGAGCATTCTGATAATGAGGAAATATCCCTATCTAAGGATAGGGATCAGGTGCAGTTGGACGAATCAGGGGAAGAGGAGAAGCTCTCTTCTACCTCCCAGGCCCTCAACGCGCAGGTGCAATACTGTACTGAATTGGTGCGTTCCACATAAAGATTGCCCTCTGCTGAGGCTGCCATTTCCCCTGTTTCCTCCCTGGGGTCCCAGAAATCACCACAGGCTGCGTACGCCTTCCCAACTCATCTGTTACTGGATGAATTGTTGTATGAGGACTGGGGTCACCCAGATAAACTATTTTCTCCTCCTAAAAGGTTTTCTATGCTTTATCCGGTGGAGGAGTTTCACCAAGAAATGGGAAGTCCCAGCCATAGATGCAGCTGTTTCTTGTTTGAATAAGAGCCTGACCTGTCCTGTGGACAATGCTCAATGGTTTAAGGATCCAACTGACAAAAAGCTGGAAACTTTATTTAAAGCCTCTTTCTCTGTGGCGGGTGCTGTAGTCCAGTCTACGGTCGCAGCAATTGGCATGTGCCAGTTCCTCAAGGAACAAATGAAGCAGGTGCTTAGCCTCCTTTCCACTGAGGAGGCCGAGGTTTATGCAGACCTAAAGCCTTTTTTTTTGGTTGATGCCATTATTTATTCTGCTCAGCAAGCATCTCGCCTCACTCTCCTGCTGGTACACATGCGCAGGTCCCTTTGGCTTAAACATTGGGCAGCTGAGGCTTCATGCAAAAAATATTTAACTGGGTTCCCGTTTCATGGAGAACACCTGTTTGGGGATGATCTGGACAAATATAGCCAGAAGATTACCGGGAGTAAAATAACGTTGTTACCTGTCAAAAGGAAGAGTAAACGTCCTTCATTTAGACGTTCTCTGTCCCCAGCCCCTGGAGCCTCATCCTCCAGGCAGTGGCGACGGCCTCCCCAATCAAATACTAGGGGAAAGGTCCAAAGTCAAGCCCAAGGGCAAAAGAAATCTTGAGGTCCAAGATCTGGTAAACAGAACCCCAAAGCCTCCCTATGAAGGGGCGTCCCCGATCGGCCAAGTGAGGGGAAGTCTGCTGCAGTTTGCAGGCGCCTGGCAAGAAGAGATTCAGACAGATGGATAGCCTTCCGGTGTCTCTGGGCTGCAAGCTAGAGTTCCTGGAGCTTCCGCCATCTTGTTTCCTAAGGTCAAGAGTCACCAGGGACCCAGAAAAAAGAAGGCCCTTACTTCTGGCCTTAGAACGTCTGTTATCCCAAGGGGTAATTATAGAGGTGGCCCCCGGAAGAGCACGGCTCAGGGTTCTACTCAAACCTCTTTACATGTGGACTTTCATTTTTTAGAAGTTCATTTTGCTGTTTTATATTTCATATATGGACTCTTGGTCCTCTTTTTATATATTTATATTTATTTATATGTATTCACTTCACCTATGCACTTGAATGTGTTTTTGATCCACATTTATATATTCACATATTGTATTTTTGGTTAATATTAGCGCTACACTTATTTTTATACTTTCAATTTTTGGCCTTTCCTTTTGGTCTTGCTACCGCTTCTCGAGTATTCACAAAAGTTCTAGCCCTGCCCCTGGCAAATCTAAGGGCTCAGGGCATAACTGTGACAGCTTATCTGGATGACTTGCTACTCATAGAACAGTCCATGACATGCCTAAGCCACAATGTGCTCTGCACAGAAAAGTACTTAGAGTACCTAGGCTGGGTCCTCAATCTAGAGAAATCCTCCTTGTAGCCCCTAAAAAGGCTGGAGTATTTGGACATGGCCATAGACACAGTCCAAAGTAGAGTGTTCTTACCCAGATCAAAAGCCAGGGCCTTAAAAGATTTGGCCAAGGTAGTCTCAGCAAGCAGAAATCCCTCCATCCGACTACTATGTATGAGACTATTGGGGAAAATGGTTGCCTCTTTCGAGGCTGTCCCTTACGCCCAGTTTCACTTGAGGCCTTTACAAAGCAGCATCCTCTCTGTCTGGAACAAGAGGGTTCAAGCCTTGGATCTTCCAATGTGCCTATCCCCAGGGGTGCCCCAGAGCCTCAATTGGTGGTTACTGACCAAGAATTTTCTAAAAGGAAAGTCCTTTGCCCCAGCTGCTTGGAAACTCGTAACCACAGATGCCAGCCTAATAGGCTGTGGAGCAGTTCTGGAAGAAGCTTCCACCCAGGGAGGATGGTCCAGAGCCAAAATGCTCTTGCCCATCAACATTCTGGAAATTCGGGCAATTCATCTATCCCTCAAGGTCTGGACTTTCAGACTACAGGGTCATCCTGTCCGGATACAGTCTGACAATACCACGGCTGTGGCTTATATCAATCACCAAGGAGGCACCAGGAGCCTGGATGCCCAAAAGGAGGTGAATTTTCTAAGATGCCAGCAGCTGTGTCCAGGAGAATGGTCTCTACACCCCGACAAATTTCAGACCATATGTCAAAATTACAAAAGGGGGAGGGGAATTGGGACTTTGAATGAAACTGCGCCGGGTAGAGGACGCACTGGCCTCTACTTTTTTACCCACTGGCCTCTACTTGTGGGTTTTTAGATATTGTGTCATAGGGATGGAAACGTGCGTCCTCTACCCGGCGCAGTTTCATTCAAAGTCCCAATTCCCCTCCCCCTTTTGTTGTTTATTAATAGGGATGGAAGCCTATGGTTTGCTCTACTGCTCTATCTTGATGTTACCAATAATTGTTATTATTCTGCCCTTATTGATTCCTTGGTAGCCTCACCTGTGTTTACTTTTGTGTTATTTTCACCAGTTCTAATTGTACATGTCATGTTTCTTATCTTGTGACTAGGTTTTAATTATTAACTATGTTAACCTTTAACCTTTTTTCAATCATTAGTCCAACCTAATCCTGGGTGGATGGCCTGTGGCCGGCCGGTGGGCCGTCCGGCCCTTGCCTGCCCGGGAGCTGCGATGGGCACTGTCGGCCTTATGGTTTTTCCCTCCTCTTCCCCCGCCCGCCCGTCCTGGTGGGCGTGTTGTGGGGGCGGGGCTTGCCGCCACTGCCCATCGACGTCACGCCACCCGCGGCGGACGTGTGCCGCGCCTCCCGGCGCCGCCGCGCCCTCTGCGCTGTTGTTGCTATGCTCGCAGGCTTGGTGGGTTGGTCCCAGCAGCCGCCGATCATTGGTCGGCCTCCCGCTGTGGCTCCTCCCATTTTTGGCCGTGCGTGCGTGACGTTGGCGGGCCTCCCCGCGGCGGCGCCTATATATGGGCGCTCTTGTTTACTTGGGGCGGTGCGGCGCTCGAGGTACACTACAGGTACACTACAGTGTGGTGGTGCTTCCTTCTCCACACCACCCTGGCACACAGGTAATACCACTTTACTTATTGGCCGCTCACATGTCCATTTCTAGCTTCACTCACTCCTCTCTCCTTCACTCCCTTCCTTCACTTCACTCACTCACTTTTAGACCTTCACATCATGCTTACCAATTCCCCCCCTCTCCCCACTTCCCCTCTTTTCCTCCCACACTCCCCTCCTCACCCTCACTTTCCCCACCCCCCCTGCACTCACACCCTTTGCATTATCACTCATCTACCACTCTCTACTCTAGGGTGCCTTGTGGCGCTGCATCACCTTGCGGGGGGGTGCCTGTTTTGGTCGCCGCGGCCGGGGGGGGCCCGCCTCAGCTCCCGGCCCGGCGTTATTCCCGGACGGTTGCCGTATCTGGCCATTCACCATCTTCCCATGCCTGCTGTAAGTACTTCTACATATATTGTTTTGGGGGATTACTTGGTCCCTTGTACCCACTGTAACCCTGATCCATGATATTATTACTTTTAATTTCCAGAAACATGACATGTCTGCTCCTGATGAGTGGTCCTGAACCACGAAACGCGTCGAGCTACTAGTTGCCCCCTGTTTTGTTTTAACCCATGCTATACAGAATTTTACCCTTTAACAGGAATTTGAGGCCAGCTATCAGGCAGGCATTACCTTGTTTTAACTATCTACGCTTTTCTGACACCTGGTGATCCCTTGTCTATCTTCAATAATATTGCTCCTACCCATGTTATTATTCATGTTACCGTTTATATCTTTTATATCTTTGATAACTCATACTAATGGTCTTATGCTGATCCTTGGTTATCATTGTTAACATTTTACCAAGTGTTAAATTGATATTGTTTGATATCATTGTTTGTATGAATATGCAATAAAAGAATTTATTGACCCACCGTTATGTGTCGGCTTGCAAACCATTGGCTTCATTCAAAGTCCCACCTTCTTCCTTTTTTACCCACTGGCCTCTACTTGTGGGTTTTTAGATATTGTGTCATAGGGATGGAAACGTGCGTCCTCTACCCGGCGCAGTTTCATTCAAAGTCCCAATTCCCCTCCCCCTTTTGTTGTTTATTAATAGGGATGGAAGCCTATGGTTTGCTCTACTGCTCTATCTTGATGTTACCAATAATTGTTATTATTCTGCCCTTATTGATTCCTTGGTAGCCTCACCTGTGTTTACTTTTTTGTTATTTTCACCAGTTCTAATTGTACATGTCATGTTTCTTATCTTGTGACTAGGTTTTAATTATTAACTATGTTAACCTTTAACCTTTTTTCAATCATTAGTCCAACCTAATCCTGGGTGGATGGCCTGTGGCCGGCCGGTGGGCCGTCCGGCCCTTGCCTGCCCGGGAGCTGCGATGGGCACTGTCGGCCTTATGGTTTTTCCCCCCCTCTTCCCCCGCCCGCCCGTCCTGGTGGGCGTGTTGTGGGGGCGGGGCTTGCCGCCACTGCCCATCGACGTCACGCCACCCGCGGCGGACGTGTGCCGCGCCTCCCGGCGCCGCCACGCCCTCTGCGCTGTTGTTGCTATGCTCGCAGGCTTGGTGGGTTGGTCCCAGCGGCCGCCGATCATTGGTCGGCCTCCCGCTGTGGCTCCTCCCATTTTTGGCCGTGCGTGCGTGACGTTGGCAGGCCTCCCCGCGGCGGCGCCTATATATGGGCGCTCTTGTTTACTTGGGGCGGTGCGGCGCTCGAGGTACACTACAGGTACACTACAGTGTGGTGGTGCTTCCTTCTCCACACCACCCTGGCACACAGGTAATACCACTTTACTTATTGGCCGCTCACATGTCCATTTCTAGCTTCACTCACTCCTCTCTCCTTCACTCCCTTCCTTCACTTCACTCACTCACTTTTAGACCTTCACATCATGCTTACCAATTCCCCCCCTCTCCCCACTTCCCCTCTTTTCCTCCCACACTCCCCTCCTCACCCTCACTTTCCCCACCCCCCCCTCTGCACTCACACCCTTTGCATTATCACTCATCTACCACTCTCTACTCTAGGGTGCCTTGTGGCGCTGCATCGCCATGGGGGGGTGCCTGTTTTGGTCGCCGCGGCCAGGGGGGGCCCGCCTCAGCTCCCGGCCCGGCGTTATTCCCGGATGGTTGCCGTATCTGGCCATTCACCATCTTCCCATGCCTGCTGTAAGTACTTCTACATATATTGTTTTGGGGGATTACTTGGTCCCTTGTACCCACTGTAACCCTGATCCATGATATTATTACTTTTAATTTCCAGAAACATGACATGTCTGCTCCTGATGAGTGGTCCTGAACCACGAAACGCGTCGAGCTACTAGTTGCCCCCTGTTTTGTTTTAACCCATGCTATACAGAATTTTACCCTTTAACAGGAATTTGAGGCCAGCTATCAGGCAGGCATTACCTTGTTTTAACTATCTACGCTTTTCTGACACCTGGTGATCCCTTGTCTATCTTCAATAATATTGCTCATACCCATGTTATTATTCATGTTACCGTTTATATCTTTTATATCTTTGATAACTCATACTAATGGTCCTTATGCTGATCCTTGGTTATCATTGTTAACATTTTACCAAGTGTTAAATTGATATTGTTTGATATCATTGTTTGTATGAATATGCAATAAAAGAATTTATTGACCCACCGTTATGTGTCGGCTTGCAAACCATTGGCTTCATTCAAAGTCCCACCTTCTTCCTTTTTTACCCACTGGCCTCTACTTGTGGGTTTTTAGATATTGTGTCATAGGGATGGAAACGTGCGTCCTCTACCCGGCGCAGTTTCATTCAAAGTCCCAATTCCCCTCCCCCTTTTGTTGTTTATTAATAGGGATGGAAGCCTATGGTTTGCTCTACTGCTCTATCTTGATGTTACCAATAATTGTTATTATTCTGCCCTTATTGATTCCTTGGTAGCCTCACCTGTGTTTACTCTTTTGTTATTTTCACCAGTTCTAATTGTACATGTCATGTTTCTTATCTTGTGACTAGGTTTTAATTATTAACTATGTTAACCTTTAACCTTTTTTCAATCATTAGTCCAACCTAATCCTGGGTGGATGGCCTGTGGCCGGCCGGTGGGCCGTCCGGCCCTTGCCTGCCCGGGAGCTGCGATGGGCACTGTCGGCCTTATGGTTTTCCCCCCCTCTTCCCCCGCCCGCCCGTCCTGGTGGGCGTGTTGTGGGGGCGGGGCTTGCCGCCACTGCCCATCGACGTCACGCCACCCGCGGCGGACGTGTGCCGCGCCTCCCGGCGCCGCCGCGCCCTCTGCGCTGTTGTTGCTATGCTCGCAGGCTTGGTGGGTTGGTCCCAGCGGCCGCCGATCATTGGTTGGCCTCCCGCTGTGGCTCCTCCCATTTTTGGCCGTGCGTGCGTGACGTTGGCGGGCCTCCCCGCGGCGGCGCCTATATATGGGCGCTCTTGTTTACTTGGGGCGGTGCGGCGCTCGAGGTACACTACAGGTACACTACAGTGTGGTGGTGCTTCCTTCTCCACACCACCCTGGCACACAGGTAATACCACTTTACTTATTGGCCGCTCACATGTCCATTTCTAACTTCACTCACTCCTCTCTCCTTCACTCCCTTCCTTCACTTCACTCACTTACTTTTAGACCTTCACATCATGCTTACCAATTCCCCCCCTCTCCCCACTTCCCCTCTTTTCCTCCCACACTCCCCTCCTCACCCTCACTTTCCCCACCCCCCCTCTGCACTCACACCCTTTGCATTATCACTCATCCACCACTCTCTACTCTAGGGTGCCTTGTGGCGCTGCATCGCCTTGGGGGGGGTGCCTGTTTTGGTCGCCGCGGCCGGGGGGGGCCCGCCTCAGCTCCCGGCCCGGCGTTATTCCCGGACGGTTGCCGTATCTGGCCATTCACCATCTTCCCATGCCTGCTGTAAGTACTTCTACATATATTGTTTTGGGGGATTACTTGGTCCCTTGTACCCACTGTAACCCTGATCCATGATATTATTACTTTTAATTTCCAGAAACATGACATGTCTGCTCCTGATGAGTGGTCCTGAACCACGAAACGCGTCGAGCTACTAGTTGCCCCCTGTTTTGTTTTAACCCATGCTATACAGAATTTTACCCTTTAACAGGAATTTGAGGCCAGCTATCAGGCAGGCATTACCTTGTTTTAACTATCTACGCTTTTCTGACACCTGGTGATCCCTTGCCTATCTTCAATAATATTGCTCATACCCATGTTATTATTCATGTTACCGTTTATATCTTTTATATCTTTGATAACTCATACTAATGGTCCTTATGCTGATCCTTGGTTATCATTGTTAACATTTTACCAAGTGTTAAATTGATATTGTTTGATATCATTGTTTGTATGAATATGCAATAAAAGAATTTATTGACCCACCGTTATGTGTCGGCTTGCAAACCATTGGCTTCATTCAAAGTCCCACCTTCTTCCTTTTTTACCCACTGGCCTCTACTTGTGGGTTTTTAGATATTGTGTCATAGGGATGGAAACGTGCGTCCTCTACCCGGCGCAGTTTCATTCAAAGTCCCAATTCCCCTCCCCCCTTTGTTGTTTATTAATAGGGATGGAAGCCTATGGTTTGCTCTACTGCTCTATCTTGATGTTACCAATAATTGTTATTATTCTGCCCTTATTGATTCCTTGGTAGCCTCACCTGTGTTTACTTTTGTGTTATTTTCACCAGTTCTAATTGTACATGTCATGTTTCTTATCTTGTGACTAGGTTTTAATTATTAACTATGTTAACCTTTAACCTTTTTTCAATCATTAGTCCAACCTAATCCTGGGTGGATGGCCTGTGGCCGGCCGGTGGGCCGTCCGGCCCTTGCCTGCCCGGGAGCTGCGATGGGCACTGTCGGCCTTATGGTTTTTCCCCCCTCTTCCCCCGCCCGCCCGTCCTGGTGGGCGTGTTGTGGGGGCGGGGCTTGCCGCCACTGCCCATCGACGTCACGCCACCCGCGGCGGACGTGTGCCACGCCTCCCGGCGCCGCCGCGCCCTCTGCGCTGTTGTTGCTATGCTCGCAGGCTTGGTGGGTTGGTCCCAGCGGCCGCCGATCATTGGTTGGCCTCCCGCTGTGGCTCCTCCCATTTTTGGCCGTGCGTGCGTGACGTTGGCGGGCCTCCCCGCGGCGGCGCCTATATATGGGCGCTCTTGTTTACTTGGGGCGGTGCGGCGCTCGAGGTACACTACAGGTACACTACAGTGTGGTGGTGCTTCCTTCTCCACACCACCCTGGCACACAGGTAATATCACTTTACTTATTGGCCGCTCACATGTCCATTTCTAACTTCACTCACTCCTCTCTCCTTCACTCCCTTCCTTCACTTCACTCACTTACTTTTAGACCTTCACATCATGCTTACCAATTCCCCCCCTCTCCCCACTTCCCCTCTTTTCCTCCCACACTCCCCTCCTCACCCTCACTTTCCCCACCCCCCCTCTGCACTCACACCCTTTGCATTATCACTCATCCACCACTCTCTACCCTAGGGTGCCTTGTGGCGCTGCATCGCCTTGGGGGGGTGCCTGTTTTGGTCGCCGCGGCCGGGGGGGGCCCGCCTCAGCTCCCGGCCCGGCGTTATTCCCGGACGGTTGCCGTATCTGGCCATTCACCATCTTCCCATGCCTGCTGTAAGTACTTCTACATATATTGTTTTGGGGGATTACTTGGTCCCTTGTACCCACTGTAACCCTGATCCATGATATTATTACTTTTAATTTCCAGAAACATGACATGTCTGCTCCTGATGAGTGGTCCTGAACCACGAAACGCGTCGAGCTACTAGTTGCCCCCTGTTTTGTTTTAACCCATGCTATACAGAATTTTACCCTTTAACAGGAATTTGAGGTGAGCTATCAGGCAGGCATTACCTTGTTTTAACTATCTACGCTTTTCTGACACCTGGTGATCCCTTGTCTATCTTCAATAATATTGCTCATACCCATGTTATTATTCATGTTACCGTTTATATCTTTTATATCTTTGATAACTCATACTAATGGTCCTTATGCTGATCCTTGGTTATCATTGTTAACATTTTACCAAGTGTTAAATTGATATTGTTTGATATCATTGTTTGTATGAATATGCAATAAAAGAATTTATTGACCCACCGTTATGTGTCGGCTTGCAAACCATTGGCTTCATTCAAAGTCCCACCTTCTTCCTTTTTTACCCACTGGCCTCTACTTGTGGGTTTTTAGATATTGTGTCATAGGGATGGAAACGTGCGTCCTCTACCCGGCGCAGTTTCATTCAAAGTCCCAATTCCCCTCCCCCCTTTGTTGTTTATTAATAGGGATGGAAGCCTATGGTTTGCTCTACTGCTCTATCTTGATGTTACCAATAATTGTTATTATTCTGCCCTTATTGATTCCTTGGTAGCCTCACCTGTGTTTACTTTTGTGTTATTTTCACCAGTTCTAATTGTACATGTCATGTTTCTTATCTTGTGACTAGGTTTTAATTATTAACTATGTTAACCTTTAACCTTTTTTCAATCATTAGTCCAACCTAATCCTGGGTGGATGGCCTGTGGCCGGCCGGTGGGCCGTCCGGCCCTTGCCTGCCCGGGAGCTGCGATGGGCACTGTCGGCCTTATGGTTTTTCCCCCCTCTTCCCCCGCCCGCCCGTCCTGGTGGGCGTGTTGTGGGGGCGGGGCTTGCCGCCACTGCCCATCGACGTCACGCCACCCGCGGCGGACGTGTGCCGCGCCTCCCGGCGCCGCCGCGCCCTCTGCGCTGTTGTTGCTATGCTCGCAGGCTTGGTGGGTTGGTCCCAGCGGCCGCCGATCATTGGTCGGCCTCCCGCTGTGGCTCCTCCCATTTTTGGCCGTGCGTGCGTGACGTTGGCGGGCCTCCCCGCGGCGGCGCCTATATATGGGCGCTCTTGTTTACTTGGGGCGGTGCGGCGCTCGAGGTACACTACAGGTACACTACAGTGTGGTGGTGCTTCCTTCTCCACACCACCCTGGCACACAGGTAATACCACTTTACTTATTGGCCGCTCACATGTCCATTTCTAGCTTCACTCACTCCTCTCTCCTTCACTCCCTTCCTTCACTTCACTCACTCACTTTTAGACCTTCACATCATGCTTACCAATTCCCCCCCTCTCCCCACTTCCCCTCTTTTCCTCTCACACTCCCCTCCTCACCCTCACTTTCCCCACCCCCCCTCTGCACTCACACCCTTTGCATTATCACTCATCTACCACTCTCTACTCTAGGGTGCCTTGTGGCGCTGCATCGCCTTGGGGGGGTGCCTGTTTTGGTCGCCGCGGCCGGGGGGGGCCCGCCTCAGCTCCCGGCCCGGCGTTATTCCCGGACGGTTGCCGTATCTGGCCATTCACCATCTTCCCATGCCTGCTGTAAGTACTTCTACATATATTGTTTTGGGGGATTACTTGGTCCCTTGTACCCACTGTAACCCTGATCCATGATATTATTACTTTTAATTTCCAGAAACATGACATGTCTGCTCCTGATGAGTGGTCCTGGACCACGAAACGCGTCGAGCTACTAGTTGCCCCCTGTTTTGTTTTAACCCATGCTATACAGAATTTTACCCTTTAACAGGAATTTGAGGCCAGCTATCAGGCAGGCATTACCTTGTTTTAACTATCTACGCTTTTCTGACACCTGGTGATCCCTTGTCTATCTTCAATAATATTGCTCATACCCATGTTATTATTCATGTTACCGTTTATATCTTTTATATCTTTGATAACTCATACTAATGGTCCTTATGCTGATCCTTGGTTATCATTGTTAACATTTTACCAAGTGTTAAATTGATATTGTTTGATATCATTGTTTGTATGAATATGCAATAAAAGAATTTATTGACCCACCGTTATGTGTCGGCTTGCAAACCATTGGCTTCATTCAAAGTCCCACCTTCTTCCTTTTTTACCCACTGGCCTCTACTTGTGGGTTTTTAGATATTGTGTCATAGGGATGGAAACGTGCGTCCTCTACCCGGCGCAGTTTCATTCAAAGTCCCAATTCCCCTCCCCCTTTTGTTGTTTATTAATAGGGATGGAAGCCTATGGTTTGCTCTACTGCTCTATCTTGATGTTACCAATAATTGTTATTATTCTGCCCTTATTGATTCCTTGGTAGCCTCACCTGTGTTTACTTTTGTGTTATTTTCACCAGTTCTAATTGTACATGTCATGTTTCTTATCTTGTGACTAGGTTTTAATTATTAACTATGTTAACCTTTAACCTTTTTTCAATCATTAGTCCAACCTAATCCTGGGTGGATGGCCTGTGGCCGGCCGGTGGGCCGTCCGGCCCTTGCCTGCCCGGGAGCTGCGATGGGCACTGTCGGCCTTATGGTTTTTCCCCCCTCTTCCCCCGCCCGCCCGTCCTGGTGGGCGTGTTGTGGGGGCGGGGCTTGCCGCCACTGCCCATCGACGTCACGCCACCCGCGGCGGACGTGTGCCGCGCCTCCCGGCGCCGCCGCGCCCTCTGCGCTGTTGTTGCTATGCTCGCAGGCTTGGTGGGTTGGTACCAGCGGCCGCCGATCATTGGTCGGCCTCCCGCTGTGGCTCCTCCCATTTTTGGCCGTGCGTGCGTGACGTTGGCGGGCCTCCCCGCGGCGGCGCCTATATATGGGCGCTCTTGTTTACTTGGGGCGGTGCGGCGCTCGAGGTACACTACAGGTACACTACAGTGTGGTGGTGCTTCCTTCTCCACACCACCCTGGCACACAGGTAATACCACTTTACTTATTGGCCGCTCACATGTCCATTTCTAGCTTCACTCACTCCTCTCTCCTTCACTCCCTTCCTTCACTTCACTCACTCACTTTTAGACCTTCACATCATGCTTACCAATTCCCCCCCTCTCCCCACTTCCCCTCTTTTCCTCTCACACTCCCCTCCTCACCCTCACTTTCCCCACCCCCCCTCTGCACTCACACCCTTTGCATTATCACTCATCTACCACTCTCTACTCTAGGGTGCCTTGTGGCGCTGCATCGCCTTGGGGGGGTGCCTGTTTTGGTCGCCGCGGCCGGGGGGGGCCCGCCTCAGCTCCCGGCCCGGCGTTATTCCCGGACGGTTGCCGTATCTGGCCATTCA
The DNA here is from genome assembly GCF_042186555.1 of Aquarana catesbeiana. Taxonomy (NCBI): domain Eukaryota; kingdom Metazoa; phylum Chordata; class Amphibia; order Anura; family Ranidae; genus Aquarana; species Aquarana catesbeiana. Next base: position 393,315,625 of record NC_133328.1, read on the forward strand.
CCATCTTCCCATGCCTGCTGTAAGTACTTCTACATATATTGTTTTGGGGGATTACTTGGTCCCTTGTACCCACTGTAACCCTGATCCATGATATTATTACTTTTAATTTCCAGAAACATGACATGTCTGCTCCTGATGAGTGGTCCTGGACCACGAAACGCGTCGAGCTACTAGTTGCCCCCTGTTTTGTTTTAACCCATGCTATACAGAATTTTACCCTTTAACAGGAATTTGAGGCCAGCTATCAGGCAGGCATTACCTTGTTTTAACTATCTACGCTTTTCTGACACCTGGTGATCCCTTGTCTATCTTCAATAATATTGCTCATACCCATGTTATTATTCATGTTACCGTTTATATCTTTTATATCTTTGATAACTCATACTAATGGTCCTTATGCTGATCCTTGGTTATCATTGTTAACATTTTACCAAGTGTTAAATTGATATTGTTTGATATCATTGTTTGTATGAATATGCAATAAAAGAATTTATTGACCCACCGTTATGTGTCGGCTTGCAAACCATTGGCTTCATTCAAAGTCCCACCTTCTTCCTTTTTTACCCACTGGCCTCTACTTGTGGGTTTTTAGATATTGTGTCATAGGGATGGAAACGTGCGTCCTCTACCCGGCGCAGTTTCATTCAAAGTCCCAATTCCCCTCCCCCTTTTGTTGTTTATTAATAGGGATGGAAGCCTATGGTTTGCTCTACTGCTCTATCTTGATGTTACCAATAATTGTTATTATTCTGCCCTTATTGATTCCTTGGTAGCCTCACCTGTGTTTACTTTTTTGTTATTTTCACCAGTTCTAATTGTACATGTCATGTTTCTTATCTTGTGACTAGGTTTTAATTATTAACTATGTTAACCTTTAACCTTTTTTCAATCATTAGTCCAACCTAATCCTGGGTGGATGGCCTGTGGCCGGCCGGTGGGCCGTCCGGCCCTTGCCTGCCCGGGAGCTGCGATGGGCACTGTCGGCCTTATGGTTTCCCCCCCCTCTTCCCCCGCCCGCCCGTCCTGGTGGGCGTGTTGTGGGGGCGGGGCTTGCCGCTACTGCCCATCGACGTCACGCCACCCGCGGCGGACGTGTGCCGCGCCTCCCGGCGCCGCCGCGCCCTCTGCGCTGTTGTTGCTATGCTCGCAGGCTTGGTGGGTTGGTCCCAGCGGCCGCCGATCATTGGTCGGCCTCCCGCTGTGGCTCCTCCCATTTTTGGCCGTGCGTGCGTGACGTTGGCGAGCCTCCCCGCGGCGGCGCCTATATATGGGCGCTCTTGTTTACTTGGGGCGGTGCGGCGCTTGAGGTACACTACAGGTACACTACAGTGTGGTGGTGCTTCCTTCTCCACACCACCCTGGCACACAGGTAATACCACTTTACTTATTGGCCGCTCACATGTCCATTTCTAGCTTCACTCACTCCTCTCTCCTTCACTCCCTTCCTTCACTTCACTCACTCACTTTTAGACCTTCACATCATGCTTACCAATTCCCCCCCTCTCCCCACTTCCCCTCTTTTCCTCCCACACTCCCCTCCTCACCCTCACTTTCCCCACCCCCCCTCTGCACTCACACCCTTTGCATTATCACTCATCCACCACTCTCTACTCTAGGGTGCCTTGTGGCGCTGCATCGCCTTGGGGGGGGTGCCTGTTTTGGTCGCCGCGGCCGGGGGGGGCCCGCCTCAGCTCCCGGCCCGGCGTTATTCCCGGACGGTTGCCGTATCTGGCCATTCACCATCTTCCCATGCCTGCTGTAAGTACTTCTACATATATTGTTTTGGGGGATTACTTGGTCCCTTGTACCCACTGTAACCCTGATCCATGATATTATTACTTTTAATTTCCAGAAACATGACATGTCTGCTCCTGATGAGTGGTCCTGAACCACGAAACGCGTCGAGCTACTAGTTGCCCCCTGTTTTGTTTTAACCCATGCTATACAGAATTTTACCCTTTAACAGGAATTTGAGGCCAGCTATCAGGCAGGCATTACCTTGTTTTAACTATCTACGCTTTTCTGACACCTGGTGATCCCTTGTCTATCTTCAATAATATTGCTCATACCCATGTTATTATTCATGTTACCGTTTATATCTTTTATATCTTTGATAACTCATACTAATGGTCCTTATGCTGATCCTTGGTTATCATTGTTAACATTTTACCAAGTGTTAAATTGATATTGTTTGATATCATTGTTTGTATGAATATGCAATAAAAGAATTTATTGACCCACCGTTATGTGTCGGCTTGCAAACCATTGGCTTCATTCAAAGTCCCACCTTCTTCCTTTTTTACCCACTGGCCTCTACTTGTGGGTTTTTAGACATATGTCAAAATTGCGGTACCCTGGATGTAGACCTGTTTGCGTCCAGGTTCAACAAAAAACTGGACAGCTTTGTGTCAAGAACAAAGGATGTGCTAGCACAAGGGTCAGATGCCTTAACGATTCCATGGGATCGGTACTCTCTGATCTATGCCTTTCCTCCAATTCCGCTTCTTCCGCGTTTCCTTCGGAGGGTCAAAAGGGAAGCAAAGTCGGTCATTCTGGTGGCCCCGACTTGGCCCAGACGACCTTGGTATGCAGAGATTGTAAAGATGGCAGTGGGAAGACCTTGGGTTCTTCGGTTGCGTCCAGATCTACTCTCACAAAGTCCAATATTCCATCCTGCCTTACGAAGTCTGAATTTGACGGTTTGGCTGTTGAGACTCCCATTCCGAAAAGCCGTGGGCTCTCGGAATCAATCCTTTTCACTCTGGTTAATGCTAAGAAGCCGTCCTCCAGGCTCATCTACTACAGAATCTGGAAGGGATATGTTTCCTGGTATGAACCCAGGGGGTGGCATCCTAGAAAGTATGCCATTAGCAGGATTCTTGTTTTTCTTCAATTAGGCATTGAAATGAGGCTGGCTTTGAGCACTATCAAGGTCCAGATCTCGGCCTTGTCAGTATTCTTTCAAAGGCCACTTGCCTCACATTCCCTGGTCCAGGCCTTTGTTCAGGGGGCACTGTGTTTGAATCCGCCAGTCAACCCTCCTGTGTGCCCATGGGATCTGAATTTGGTTTTGTCCGTTTTGCAAGAACAACCTATTGAACCATTGCACCATGCTTCTTTAGTTGTTCTGACAAAGAAACTGGTCTTTTTGGTAGCCATTTCCTCAGCTAGAAGGGTATCAGAATTAGCAGCTCTTTCTTGTAAAGGGCCATATTTGATTATTCACAAAGACTGGATAGTGTTGCGTCCTCACCCGACTTTTTACCTAAGGTGGTTTCAGGATTCCATCTGAATCAAGATGTGGTCCTACCGTCCTTTTTTCCAGATCCGCAGTCCGCGGAAGAGGAGTTGTTACACTCTCTTGATGTTGTAAGAGCAGTCAGTATCTATCTGCAAACCACTCACATACGAAAGACTGATTGTCTGTTTATTCTGCCAGAAGGCCCCAGAAAGGGCCAGGCAGCGTCGAAATCCACTATTTCTAGATGGATTCGGCAAGTTATTATTCAGGGCTATGGTATAAAGAAGAAGATTCCTCCTTTTCGGGGTTAAGGCACACTCAACTAGAGCGGTTAGTGCTTTTTGGGCAGTGCATCACCAGGCCTCCATGGCTCAGATCTGCAAGGCTTCTATTCTATTCTATCAGGTGGATGTAAGAGGGCATGAGGATGCCGCCTTCGGGCGCAGTGTGCTGCAGGCAGCAGTATAGATCCTCTTGTCCGTTGGCGGTCTATGTATTTTCTGATCTGTGTCTCCCTCCCCTCAATGTGGGCATTGCTTTAGGACATCCCACTAAGTAATTACCAAGCCTCTGTGTCCCGTGATGTATGAACAAGAAGATAGGATTTTTAAATACAGCTTACCTGTAAAATCCTTTTATTGGGAATACATCACGGGACACAGAGCTCTCGCCTCTCTTCGGGATTATACGTTGGGGTACTTATCGCTTTGCTGCAAAACTGAGGTACTCTCCATATGGGAGGGGTTATATTATAATTAGGGTTACCAGTGTCCAATCATCTGAAGGTACTATCTAACCCAATAAGTAATTACCAAGCCTCTGTGTCCTGTGATGTATTCCCAAGAAAAAGATTTTACAGGTAAGCTGTATTTAAAAATACTATTTTTTTTTTTTTTTGTTTTCAAATAGTTTTATTGAGAGTAACAAAATCAGTACACAAAATAGATATACATGTACATCCTTCAGAGTCATAGGGATATCATTTTAAACAATATGATGAGGTGTAGGTATGGTAGGCTATAAGACCGTCCTGAGATCACAGTGGCCCAATGCATTCCGTTCATGACTCACATGAAATTATCACCCTGAAGGGTATCTACTTTGGTAAAATAATAAAAGAAAGAATAAGAAAGAAAAAGGGATTTTCCAAAACAGATGGAACAAATAGTAGATTATTAATAGTCAGTCTATATAATCAAAGAGTGGTCAGTCTTGGAGCCTGAATAAAAACCATGGATTCCATTTGGCATCATATGTCGGAATGGAATCATGTAGGGTATGGAATATTTTCTCAGACACCATCATACTATCTATACGTGAGATAATTTGTGCAAAGGGGAACGTAGAGGATTTCCAGTGTAGTGCAATGACCCAAAGTGTAGCAATACAGATAGAGTGTATTAATCTCATCATAGGTTTAGTCACTTCTGGGATGTCTTGGAAAAGAATACAGTGGTGGAATGTGAGATTAATGGGTTTCTCTGCCAATCTATCAATCATTTTAAAAACCTCCTTCCAAGAGGGTTGTAGCTTATCACACTCCCAGAATATATGTAGGTATGAGCCTAAGTTGGTGCAACCACGGAAGCACCTGGGAGACACCTGTGGATAAAACCTGTGGAGACGGGTTGGGGTATAATACCATCTTGTTGTAAGTTTGATGGCTGTCTCCCTGATAGTTAATGATTTTGTGCATTTGCGAATGTTCTGCCAGTTTTTATCCCAGTCTAATTCCTCCTGGTCAAGAGCTAGCTCTTGTTCCCATTGTGATCTGTATTTTAAGGTAGGTGGGTCATTAGAAGATTCTAGCATACTATGGATTAAAGAGATAAGGCCTTTTTGACGAGGGGATGTGTGGCACAAGTCCTCATAGAGTGTCGAGGAGTCTGTATTAGGGTTGGGGTAGTGTAGCTGAAAAAAATGTCTTATTTGGAGATAACAGTAAAATTCTCTGTTAGGTAATTGGCATCTGGTTTGAAGTGCCGAGAATGTGGTAAATGTGGAGTTGACTAGAAAGTCCCCAAGAGTAATCAGATTATTTTGGGTCCACTCTAGGAAGGCCTCCGGGTGGTCATATGCAGGGGGGAATCTAGGGTCCCCGAGATATGAGGCTCCAGTGGATATCGGAGAGGAGAGACAGTATTTGGTCTTATACATTTTCCAAAGTTTCAAACCGGCTGTCACTACCAGGTTTCGGGTGGAAAGGTCTGGGATGGAAGGGTGCGAGGACCAAAGTAGGCCAGGTAGGTAGAGGGGGGCGAAGGAGTCTTGTTCGAACCTAACCCATGGGACTTTGGAATCTCTAATGTTCCATTGTGCTTGCTGTGCAAATCTGCTGGCTATGTAGTACAGCCAAATATTTGGGACTCCCAGCCCACCCCTTTTGGAGGAATGGTAAAGGGTCTCTCTAGCGAATCTCGGGGGTTTGTCTTGCCAAATGAATCTATTAAGGTGTGCTTGAAGAGTAAGTAGGTATGATTTGGACACTCTAATAGGGAGGGAACGAAACAGGTAGAGTAGCCTGGGAAGTATTGTCATTTTGAGGGCCGTGATTCTTCCAAGGAAGGATATATGGAGATGATTCCAAAGTTTAAGAGTTTTTTTAAGTTTTGTGGTCAGGGGGGGATAATTGGCCTCAAAGAGTCTGCAGAAGTCTCCAGTCAGCTCGATGCCCAAATATTGTAGGTGAGTAGTGGCCCACACAAAGTGAAAAGCATTCTTCAGTTGTTGGGTTTCTAACTGTGAAAAACCTACTGGGAGGGCAAAAGATTTCGAGACATTAATCTTGAGGCCAGAGACTCCTGCAAAGTCCGAGAGAGTCCGTAAGAGGTTGGGTAGAGATATGAGGGGGTTAGTCAAGAACATGAGGACATCGTCAGCGTACATACAAAATTTGTAAGAGGAGGGTCCTTTGGTGTAGCCAGAAATATTTGGGTTTGTAAGTATTGCTATAGCGAGTGGTTCTAGGGCAAGGGCAAAAATTAAGGGGGAAAGTGGGCATCCCTGCCTTGTGCCCCGACCTATGGAGAAAAAGTCTGAGCTACAACCTGGGATCTTAATGCGGGTTTTGGGGTTTAAATAGAGGGTCTGAAATGCATGGAAAAATTCGTTTTTAAATCCCATTCGTTGTAGGATGGTAGAAAGGTAGTTCCAGGATACGCTGTCAAATGCCTTGTGTATATCCAGGCTAAGCATAAACAGTTTCCGGGAGGTTAGGTTGGCATCTTGGATAATGTTAGTGGCTAAGCGTATGTTGTCAGTAATGAATCTATGGGGTATAAATCCTGATTGGTAAGGGGAAATAAGTGAAGAGATAATGGGTGCCAGTCTGTCAGCTAGGATTCTACTAAAAATTTTTAGATCGTTGTTTATTACCGAGATTGGTCTATAATTCTGAGGGAGTAAGTGGTTTTTGTTTGGTTTGGGAATCATGGACATATTTGCCAGGAGCATCTCCTCAGGGAAGCTTCCTCCTTGTAGAACCCAATTGAATAATTGTACTAAATTAGGGGCCAGAAGGTTGATAAATTTCTTGTAGTAAATGGCTGAAAAGCCGTCTGGGCCCGGAGCAGAGCCTAACTTTAGAGATTTAATAACCCTAAGTACCTCTGAGGTAGTGATGGGGGCATTGAGTTTCTCAGTTTGAGATGGGGTGAGGGAGGGTATAGGTAGTTCTCGGAGCCAGTCAGTTTCAGCTTGGGTGGGAGGCTTTTGGGTAGGAGCCAGAAGGGTTGAGTAAAATTGTTTGAAAAGTTGGAGTACTTCTTTGGGATGGGAAGTGGGTAACCCTGAGCTCTGTGTTAATTTATAGACATGGGGAGGGCGGGAGGACTGATTGAGCCGTCTGGCAAATAAGGTCGAGGCGGTATTGTTATGAAGTAGAAATTTCGCTTTCGACCATCTAAGTGCCTTCTCCGTCTTAGAAGAGAGAAGGGAGTCTAGTTCTAGGCTTTTTTGGTCAATAAGCTGTCTAGTGGACTCCAAAGCCAGAGAACCAGTGTCCTTGTATAGCCTATCAAGGTCTTTTGTGAGGTCGACAATTCTCTGTCTATGGAGTTTGTTATAAGCGGAGGCGAGGCTGATTAATTTGCCCCTCAGCACTGCCTTATGGGCTGTCCAGACAATCGAGGGCGGGGTCTCAGGGAGAGCATTTAGTGAGAAATATTCGTCAATGGACTTGGCTGCCTCTGACTCTACAACCAAGTCTGAGAGCAAAGCCTCATTAAGTCTCCAGGTATACGGAGTGGGGGCAAGTCTGATGAAGTCAGTGGTGAAGGAGGTTGCGTGATGGTCTGACCAAACACAGGGGTGGATCTTGGCACCAGTGGAATTGGCTAAAATGATGGGGGTAGTATACACATAATCTAACCTGGCATAACTTTTATGCGGGTGTGAGTAGAAGGTAAACTCTTTAATGCCCATATTGTGCGTTCTCCAGGTATCTACCAGTTGGGTTAGAGACCTGGGGAAGGCTTTGGTAGCAGTAGTGGAGGAGGATCTATCCAATGTGGGGTTAGCTACTAGGTTCAAGTCCCCTCCTATAATCATATGGGGAGACTCCAAGGAGGCTAATTTGTCAAAAAACATTTTAAAAAAGGAGGCAGGGGCATCATTGGGTGCATAAATACTGGCTATGGTGATTTCCCTATTATGCATTACACCTTTAATAATAACAAATCTGCTTTCCTTATCCTTGAAGCATTGCTTAATTTCCATAGGAACTGAGGAATGTAGTAGAATGGCAGCACCCCTGCTTTTGGATGTGTGGAGGGAACAAAATGATTGTGGGAAGCTTCTATGAAGGTATTTTGGGTGCGAGAAGTGGGAGAAGTGAGTCTCCTGGAGTAGGAGAATCTTGGTGCCCAGCCGGTTATAAAGATCAAATGCCTTGCGTCTTTTAATAGGGGAGTTAAACCCCTTAACATTATGTGAAATACAGGTGATTGCCATGGTAGGTCAATATTGTGCAGTCAGGCAGAAAAGGTACCAAACTATGCATGTAAGAGGGGTTGTGTACCAAGCAAGCCAGGCCCAGCAGGGGTGCTGTCATTAAATCAAGCATCAAGTGGAGTAAGTGGTACATAAAATTCACATTCAGGCCAATACTAGGAGAGAACATTTCTATCACATTAGCATCATATCGGGAGAGCAAACATTCCAGACTGTAAGGTGACTGACCAAATAAAGAGAGAATAGCTGTAAAAAAGCATTGAATGAAAAAACGAAAAAAAAACATGTAAAAATGTATAGCTAGACATGAAGTCCAGTATCAAAAAAGGGTCAGGTAAACGAAACTTTACCTGTTAACAGTGAAGACTAATAAAAGAAACCTTTATTAAAGAGACAACTTGGTCTCGTACCCAGCTGGTTTACTAATTCCCACTATGGGGAAAAACCTGTGAGGCTCGCAAAAAAGCAGAAAAAGAGGAAAAAAAAAAAAAAAAACAGAAAAGAAAAAATTCAAACCAGTACGTAGCCTGTGGTTTCAAACGGAACTTTTGCTGGGTGGGGAGGACATGCCATGGCTCCGCGGGACTGTCGCCTGTAATAAGGTGGTGGGAAAAACAGTGTCATGCGTCCAATAGGTGGAGGAGTGGTAGGTATCAGGAATGTCACCGTGGAAGTTCCGCGAGGCCCTCTCCAACATCATAACGGATTCTCCTTCTTTCTCTGCGTGATGGAGGGGTTTGCCAGATGGGGGCTGGACGCGGGGTCAGCGGTGGGCGACGGATGGCAGCTGCATCAAGGAGGCCAAGTTTCACCAGGATTTCTTGGCCTTCGAGTAGAGAAGTGGCTGAAAAGGTGGTGCCATTGTGGGGGACCAGCAACTTAAACGGGAAGCCCCATCTGTAGCGGATGCGGGCGGATTGGAGTGCGGTGGTTACTTCTTTTAAACCTCTGCGTCTGTCAAGGGTGGCAGGGGAGATATCCGGATAGATCTGGATCTGATGATTGTCCAGCATAATCCTTTGCTTGTTGCGTGCAGCCCTTAGGATATCCTCCTTGATGAGAAAATCTTTCAGGCAGAGGATCACATCTCTGGGTGGTTTATCATCAGGAGGCTTTGGGCGAAGTGCTCTGTGAATGCGATCACACTTAAAAGCAGAGGAGTCACACTCTGGAAGCAGTGATTTAAATAAACGAATAACAGCAGGGATAAGTTCAGTCTCTGATTCCGGGATACCTCTGAGGCGCAAATTGTTGCGCCTGTTTCTATTGTCGAGATCTTCGACTTGGGCTTGGATCACAGATAGTGCTGTGGCTAATGAGTCATGTTCCCGACTAAGGTCGTTGTAGGCCAGAGCCAGCTCATCGTGCTTGGTCTCAAGGAGCTCGGTACGTGATCCTAAGGCCGCAATTTCTTGTGATAGTGTATGGGAGGTTTTCTGTAGTTCCATCTGAAATTTGGAAGCCAGTTTGGTATACATCGTTTCCAGACTGCTGTCCAGGTCAGCCTTAGAGAGGGTAGTGTGGTACTCACTCGTGCTGCATGTAGACCGGGATGGCGTCTGCTGCGATGTAGGAGCTTGAGCCGGAGAGACCCCCTTCCCTGCCGCGCCATCTTGGGACATACTGTAACGTTCCCGCGTGCGGAGGAGATAGTGAGTTAGGGTATTTTGAGCGGAACCACGGGAATTCCTTCTCTTCGACGGCATGCACCAGTGTTAAGTGGTTCGAGGGGTGCAAGAAACGAGGATATTTGAGCAGTTAATAGCCCTCGGGATGCCGTGAAAGGCCCGGGTGGAGCGGAGCTACTGTGTCAGACGTCCATTTCCTTTGGCGCCGCGCATGCGCCCCTAAAAATCCTATTTTTTTAACTCAGAGAGACAAGGGAAATCTGCTTCGGCTTCTGTTGAGGCTGAAAAGTGTGATGATGCCATTCCACTGCAAGATAACAGCGGAGATGTCCTAGCTTTACCAACAACTGAATGTGATTTGGAGCTACAAGATCCTATAACATTGTTCGGGGAGATTACTAGCAGCACAGGTATGTCTACAAAAACACACAGTACATGCACACAACTGTGATATTTGCAGCTTTATTCACCGTACTTTTTTTTTTTTTTACAGTCAATCCACCCTCTAAAGAGAACACTATAGATAGGTTAATCGCACAGATGTTATCTTCTGCCATTTTTAATTGCATAGCTAACTCGAAAAAATGATAGATCAAGTGTGCTCCGTAATTAAAACTTTAGTGGATGTTGCTGAGACCCTTGCTAAAGTTTAAATATGTTAATGATCATTTTTTAGTGTTATTGAAGCATGTTAAATGTTTTTTGATCCATGGCCTTTTTTCTTCTTTTTATCTATAGGTACACTTTATTGATGTTTTTTGCACTTGTCAGTTGTCACTTTTGTACATCTCATCTTTGCACAAGTAGATATGTGCATCCAGGGCTCAAATCTCAGTGGTGCATGTGCCGCCTTTCAAAGTATCTGCGACACATGAACCACTGGTGCTCCTTTTTCATGTCCATGAACAAAGGAAAGGCATACTATCTGCAATTTTTGTTTTAAAGAAAACTATTGTTATTCACAAATCATTGCTAAAGTTTTTGGGAACAAACATTACAGTAAAAATCATTGATAGGTCTGTTTTGCACACAAAAATCAGTCATAATTTTAACGAAGCTATATGTATGTTGGTATTTTGTAATAATACTTTTCCAAAAAAATATCATTGTGTAAACTCATTTGGAAATTTATAATTTCTGCTATGTTGCTGGATTCTCCTTTGCAATAAAGTTTTATTACTGTAGTAATTGCTGTTTTTTTTTTGGTTTGGTTATCTTTCTCATGCGGCGTTTGCTCATGACTGATGTTTTGAGGATAATCATTAATTTTAGGAATGAACATTCATACAAAGGAACTAAACTTCAGGGTACTTCTTTTCGTCATGCGCATTACACACAATGATTTATTGCTGCCCGAGAATCACATTAACTTGGCGATTTGTTGTTCATATGGCAAAAAATTTCCAGACTTGTCCTTCATTTTTTTGGCAAAAAAAACTCACTACCGATTAACGTTTTGTGCCCATTAACTGGCCGATAAACTAACGAACTGTCCAAATGGGCGATTTTCGGCTGATTTTTTATCTAGTCTATGCCCAGAAAGCAACCAATTCTTGGTCGAGGAACTCCTCCTCCCCCTGTTCCTGGACTGGACTTGGGTCAAATCAATGACTCCAATCCCAATAATACCACAATCTCTCTGACGAGAACGACACATGACTAGTAGACGAAAGGCTGTTCAGAAACAAACTGACAAGAACGCACTCAAAATCAGAAATGACCTGACAAGCACGCACTGAAAAACAGAAACGAACTGACAAGCATGAGGCTGAAAAGCGAGAATCGACACTCACCAGACTTCTACTAACACGAGATTAACAGAAGGAGCCCAAAGGGTGGCGCATGACTAGTGAACTTCCCTTTTATCGGCTCGTAGTATGTCACTACATTTGTAATTGTTGGCCAACATTTGTGTGGCCGTGTGTATGCAAGACAAGTTTGGGCCAACTCCCTTCGGACAAAAGTACACGGTTTTGTTGGCCAACAATCTGATCGTGTGTACAAGGCTTTAGCAAATTGGCTGTTATACAGTGGGGACGGAAAGTATTCAGACCCCCTTAAATTTTTCACTCTTTGTTATATTGCAGCCATTTGCTAAAATCATTTAGTTAATTTTTTTCCTCATTAATGTACACACAGCACCCCATATTGACAGAAAACACAGAATTGTTGACATTTTTGCAGATTTATTAAAAAAGAAAAACTGAAATAACACATGGTCCTAAGTATTCAGACCCTTTGCTGTGACATATATTTAACTCAGGTGCTGTCCATTTCTTCTGATCATCCTTGAGATGGTTCTACACCTTCATTTGAGTCCAGCTGTGTTTGATTATACTGATTGGGCTTGATTAGGAAAGCCACACACCTGTCTATATAAGACCTTACAGCTCACAGTGCATGTCAGAGCAAATGAGAATCATGAGGTCAAAGGAACTGCCTGAAGAGCTCAGAGACAGAATTGTGACAAGGCACAGATCTGGCCAAGGTTACAAAAACATTTCTGCTGCACTTAAGGTCCCTAAGAGCACAGTGGCCTCCATAATCCTTAAATGGAAGACGTTTGGGACGACCAGAACCCTTCCTAGAGCTGGCCGTCCGGCCAAACTGAGCTATCGGGGGAGAAGAGCCTTGGTGAGAGAGGTAAAGAACTACCCAAAGATCACTGTGGCCGAGCTCCAGAGATTGGGAGATGGGAGAAAGTTTTAGAAAGTCAACCATCACTGCAGCCCTCCACCAGTTGGGGCTTTATGGCAGAGTGACCCGACGGAAGCCTCTCCTCAGTGCAAGACACATGAAAGCCCACATGGAGTTTGCTAAAAAACACCTGAAGGACTCCAAGATGGTGAGAAATAAGATTCTCTGGTCTGATGAGACCAAGATAGAACTTTATGGCCTTAATTCTAAGCGGTATGTGTGGAGAAAACCAGGCACTGCTCATCACCTGTCCAATACAGTTCCAACAGTGAAGCATTGTGGTGGCAGCATCATGCTGTGGGGGTGTTTTTCAGCTGCAGGGACAGGACGACTGATTGCAATCGAGGGAAAGATGAACCAGGCACTGCTCATCACCTGTCCAATACAGTCCCAACAGTGAAGCATTGTGGTGGCAGCATCATGCTGTGGGGGTGTTTTTCAGCTGCAGGGACAGGACGACTGGTTGCAATCGAGGGAAAGATGAATGTGGCCAAGTACAGGGATATCCTGGATGAAAGCCTTCTCCAGAGTGCTCAAGACCTCAGACTGGGCCGAAGATTTACCTTCCAACAAGACAATGACCCTAAGCACACAGCTAAAATAATGAAGGAGTGGCTTCACAACAGCTTTGTGACTGTTCTTGAATGGCCCAGCTAGAGCCATGACTTAAACCCAATTGAGCATCTCTGGAGAGACCTAAAAATGGCTGTCCACCAACGTTTACCATCCAACCTGACAGAACTGGAGAGGATCTGCAAGGAGGACTGGCAGAGGATCCCCAAATCCAGGTGTGAAAAACTTGTTGCATCTTTCCCAAAAAGACTCATGGCTGTATTAGATCAAAAGGGTGCTTCTACTAAATACTGAGCAAAAGGTCTGAATACTTAGGACCATGTGATATTTCAGTTTTTCTTTTTTAATAAATCTGCAAAAATGTCAACAATTCTTTGTTTTTCTGTCAATATGGGGTGCTGTGTGTACATTAATGAGGAAAAAAATGAACTTAAATGATTTTAGCAAATGGCTGCAATATAACAAATAGTGAAAAAATTAAGGGGGTCTGAATATTTTCCATCCCCACTGTACATAGGGCTTTGCCTGGATATTTTGAGGGGAATTTATATCCCATTTATGTCTTTTGATCACTATACGTATTATCTAAATTCACTATGACTTTGAACTAAATATGCATGGTGCCTCTGACTTCCATTTCAAATATCTAGAATTTATGTCTTTTGATCATTATACATACCATCTAAATTCATTAACTATGACTTTGAACTAAATATGCATGGCGCCTTTGACTCCCATTTCAAATATCTAGTACCAAATGTTCTCTCTATGTTAATGTTGCCTATGTTCCTTATACGGCTGTATATTTATAAGCATTGTATTTATGAAACATATTTGCTCTCTCTTAGGGTCTTTTGTTCACCCTTCGGGCACTGGTCGACACCATCATCACACAGTAGCACTGTTTGGGTCCTTGTTGTGGGTACAATAGCAGTATATCCGTCTATTGTTTTTTCAGATGTTCCCTTATTTTTCCAATGAGTACGAATATCTTTTCAGGCCCTATACTCACTCAGACCTCTCTGCAGCAGTCAAACTCACTTCCATTATCAGCCACACACTAGGTGGCAGTCCTTGTTGCATATTTTCTACTTGACTGGTATGTTTGTCTTTACTTGACTTCAACGATGCTCATTTCTCTGACCCCGATGTTGATTCTGATGTGTGACTTTGTCTCATTATAGAATAGCAATATAGCAGCACTACCTCACATGAAATGCCCCTGAAGAAAGGACTCTACATAGGTCCAGAAACGCGTCGGGATTAACATTGACGGATCTGCATTTAAATTTGATATATGATTCTGTTGTTGTCTTTTATGGAATTATTGATGGTGTTGTATGCACCACATATTTTATATTAATAAATTTCTATATTTGTTTTCTAAAAATCTGCTGACCAGTTGCCTTTAAAGTCCCTTAGTATTTCCTTATAGTATATAGTATATATACTTCATATATAATAGTAGCACATGGTAGGCCCAGGGGGAGGAGGCCCTCAGGCCTGAGCATAAGCCCAGCACCTCAAACCCAGGTAACAACTTCCAAGCAGTATTTATTTGAGATTATTGAAGGGTCTGCACATTGGGGTACTTATCACGCATGAGTACGCTCTTCGATGCCTGGGCCCAGACGGGGGCCGCGTTCATGTGAGAATCATATATTTTGGAGCTTCCTGGCTCTTAGAGGTAAGCTTCACACAGTGTACAGTAATTCATTACACAGAGTTCCCTCTCTACAAGTACTGTCCCATGTTGATACACACTTTAGCTTGATGTAGGTTGCACCAGTCTAGCGTACCTCTGCCACCTCACTCTCAGTGACAGAATGGTGCCCTGCTGTTCATTCATTATGGACCTCATATGTTCACTTGTCAACTCCTTCATTCCCGTACAATTTGGCCAGGCTATGGGTCTACATAATGCGGGTTCAGTCCCGGAAGCTTTGGGAAATTACTGCTGGGGAGGGAGCCAGATCACCGCCCCCCTTTCTACAGGAAGACCCATCACCTACATCAGGTACCACACTTCACAAGTTACTACGCAATCTACCTTACACTAGTTCTTGGTTACCCATAGCAACTGCATTCCTTCTCCTTGTCTGACTTAGTAGACCTTTTTTAGTGGCTTTGCTTCATACACGTGTGCTTTACTGATCCTAGTTCTTTCATATGCCAGGAACCATCATGACTTCAGACCAGGCTTAGAACAGTTGATGCAACTTTACTTGAACATTTTGAGGCACAGTCCAACATGAACAATTCAATGCGATATTCCCTAACTAACCTATCCCGGCTGCCTAGGCATACCATCCCCCGATGAATAATAAATATAAAAGAGGTTTCTGCGCTCACAGACTAAGGTTTGCAGCATCCCCTTGCGCACACCCCCAAAGGGGTGAGGTATATTGATAAACAAAATTATAGATAAGGGGTGAGTGGCGCTGCCTAAGTTGGGGTACCTATTTAAATTATCAATCCGTGCTCTTGTGTACAGAGCAAGAAGAAACACTCAGCCAAAACTGCAAATGTTTTGTGACAGTGAATGTGCATCCAATAGATTTATAAACCGTGCTAGTAAGTAGATTTCTTAGGTGTAGCTAACCATCCAGGCAAGTGTACAATATATTACAATATGTGAAAAAAATAAATAAAAATAAAAATAAGCACCCCACCTATTGCAGAGAGAGGAATCTGGCCTTTAGAGGTCCCCCCTGCAAATGGTGTAGTAACTGATCCCCAATATCATAAATCAATAACAATTAGTGATAAATCCTATATATCCAATACCGTGTTAAACCTCATACTCATCCACATGTACGCTTGAATGAGTAGAGGATAAATTCTAACTCAATCCTTGTGTGTTACATCACATATAATGGTGATACAAAAAATCAAAAATAAGTGAAAAAATTGAAATACTGAAAAATATATATTATCTGAAAATCTGGGAAAAAATCTGGAAAAAAATATATATAAAAGTCCCAGCGTATATATTAAAGTTCCAGCATAAAAAATGTTGTAAAAAGTTCCAACATAAGCAAAGTTCCTGTGAATAGTGACTTTCGTGAAACAGCAGTTGATATCCAGTGACTTGCGGTGCTCCCCCTCAAGGATCCCCACTCACCAGCTCCCTATACCCCTGCAGGGGTAATAGGCATGTAGTAACAGGCAATGATGGCGTCTTGGGTTCCCATAGAGCTGTCCCCGGGTGCTACTGCTCCACATGTGATGTACCCATCAATGGTCCGGGTTGTCCTCGTAAGAAAGAAACAGGGCTCCCGTAGTGTGATACGTTAATTAACTTTATTAAAAGCTTTCCTTTTCAATCTGCAGCGATTGGACTGCTGGGCGCTGCAGTCCCCCATTTGGTGCTCCACAGCAGTCACAGCATCTTCCTGAGCAGGCCGAAGCTCCGGAACCTAGCCTTCCCCCTTTTTTATATCACAGGGCAGATAGGCTGGGTCCCAAAAAGCCCAGGAACACAGGTACAGAGCATTAACCCCTTCCCTAGCCTGGGCCAGCCAGCTGCCTAAGTAACATACTGTAGGCAGACTGCCTACAGGTCTACCTTAGATTTTTTTGGCACGCTTAGATTTTATATAGCATATTTAATAAAGAGACCCTGTTGTCAACTAGAAAAATTGCAGGTAAAAGCACGGAAAAATCTAGCATATTAAATTGTTAGTTGCAGCATTCCTTCTTTCCATAAATGCTTTTATTCACTCCTAATGAGCCTCCGAACTTACTGAAATTTGACTACATCAGAAAAGTCCCTAGCACTGCCCTCTTCTCCTCGCATGTCATTTTATGTAGCATTCAAGGCAGGATGTATGGAGAATAGTATAGAATATCAGACAGCAGCTATGAGTTTGCTGAGGCTGTTGACTTCATATCCAAGATAGTGGTACCCTGCATTAGTCTCTGGACTTTGTTGATGTCTATACAAGAATGTTTTTTACAGGAAAATAATAGATATAAAATATGGTGAATTCACATATGATCCAGGTTTTGTTGCTGAAATGAATGATCTGGGGGCATAGTCTCCTCATGGTGAACTTGTTTTGTGCCTGCAATGTTTTAAGCAAACTGTCTTTGTATACTGATTCTCAGGACAAAGTGTTTTCAATTATTTATATTAATACTTTGTAAAACCATTGCCAGGATAGATCTTGCCAAGTTAAACATATCCAAGTAACTCTGCCACCCAATATAATCTGTTCAGCTCTTTCTTTCAGTATCTGGGTTTGGACTCTGTTATCTCCTTACATGGAAAAGTAATTGTAAAATATCATCATTTATTGAAAAAACCCTGTTTGGAAGTCCTGCTTATAACCCACATTGTAAGAGGCCTCTGATACCATGCCTAGTTACATCTACATTAGGCAAATCAGCTCCTAGTGATACAATAACCTTACCGTGGGTGTTTAGATGGCAGCAAACAGCTACATGGTGGAGGCTACAAGTGGGTAACTTTGGGTGTATTTATTTTTTTATCCCCTAACCGGACTGTGGGGTACAAAAGAGGGGTGGATAAGGTAAGTTAAGTATATGCAACTGGGATAGGGAAGCAGTTAAAGTGATCCTGTCACTAAATGAAACATGCAAATAGATACCCTGCTGAATCAGAGCAGAACAGAACAGATGTCACTTTTGTGATATCAGTGTCCCTTCAAATTTTAACTCCAGCTTGAAACTGGACCCATGCTAGATTTATGGGCAGGAAGATGTAAATAAAATAAATAAAATGAAAAACAACTCTAAGGGCACTCTTACAATGATCTCTAGCAAAAATACATATGCGTTTTTTCTGCAAGTTTACTGTGTTTATGGTGCGTTTTTCACAGGACATGTGAAGTGTGAAGAGTTCCATAGGATTACATGGCCACATGTTTTTCTTTCGCTTCAGTGTGAAAGCAGCCTAACCTTTTCTGTTTTTTCTTTTGGACCTAGACAGACTTGGAGGTAATCAGATGTAAATGGATGCGCATCCTTTATTATCTGTGTTTTAAATCTGCCTGTATAACTGAACTGCGTAACAGGACTCTTACAGGGATGTTGATTTTTTTACCTAGAGTTCTGCTTTACATTTTTAATATAGCACCAGGGATGCTTTAAAGCAGTATTAAACCCAAAAACAAAAATGTATTAAACTGCAGTTCACAAATTCTTAGATGTGGCGACTGCATTCGTTTTCTTTTCTTAGGCTTTTTTCCTCTTTAGTTTCACCTGTTGATCCAGCCATTAAGTCTGTTATTTTTTATTTTAGTTTAACAGACCAAGCTTTCTAGAAAATATAGCAGTAGAGGGTTGAGACAAACAATTTAACACTGACAGCACTGAGGTGCTTCCAATGGTCAGCTTTTATTCATTTATGAAAAACCTTTATCCCAAAAGGAAAAAAAAATGCTTCAGGGGAGGAGAGATCACCGTCAATGGCTAAAATGCCTACGCAGTGATGTTACCCATAGGCTTTTTATGGGGCAATCGTTGTTGGCTGTCTGTCCTCTTCCCTGAAGCTGCCACTGGGAGCTGATCACGTGACCAGACTGAAATGCCCTCAAAATAAGTAAGTATACTGTATACTGTACATCTCCCTTTCACAAGGTAGTTAGAATAAAGGTTAAAATTGGGGTGGGAGCTTCATCTCCTGAATTGTCTAGGCTCCATCAGCAATGGATCCAGGATGTTCCAGAGCTAGACTCCGAGGACTGGGACTTTCCCTTTCCCTTAAGAGACTGCCTCATTCAGTACAAAATTGTTCATAGGGCCTACCTCACTCCCGCCCGGGTGCACAAGATGAGGTCCTCTCTTTTCCCAGAGTGCTGGCGCTGTGACCATACCCTCGGGAATTACATCTACATTTTCTGGTCCTAGCCGGTAATCAAGACCCTTTGGCCCCAGATCCTTATGGCGGTGAATGAACTCTTACATATCTCTGTTGCTCTGTCCCCAAAAATATGCCTGCTTGGGTTGGTGGAGGAACTGGTGCCCCGGGTGGCAGAGAGGACCTTGCTGGGTCTCTTGCTATTCTATGCCTGGAAATCCATTGTCCTATGCTGGAAGCGACAGGCTCCCCCCTCTATTGAGTTTTGGAAAACACTTGTCAATAAATGTGATCCCCTTATATAAGGATACCTATATATATATATAGAGGCTGTCCGAAAAAACATGACAGAGTGTGGACTAAGTGCTTTGCAGAACCTTCTACCACTGCAGCTAATTAGGGTACTTTTCTAGTAGGTGATGGCACCTCCTGAAGATCCGAAGGGGTAGCTCCTTATAGCACTGTGTTACTTATAGCGCTGTGTTACGTGTGATGTTTCTGTGTCAGTTTATTCTTGGAGCAAGTGTCAGGTCAACTCTCTGACAAAGATGTCTTATGATATTGGTAGAATGTTTAAAATTCCCCTGTATCAAACTGAATCTTGGTGACCCCTGCGTGGGTACCTTATAAGATATTGAGCCAAGTATTGTACGATTGTATTGTCTATGTGTTTGTTTCAGAAAAAGAAAAAAAATTGGAGGTTTAAGGTTTAAGCTTAGTTAGGAAAAGCCAACTATGTAGTGCACGGGCCTGCCTGATTGTGTAGAAATTGAAAGTGTTTAGGTTTGACCTCACATTATATGGTTTTGGTAAATCTAAAGGAAAATTGTACAAGATAATTATATAATGTATGGCCAACCTTACTGGCAGGATCACTAGGTGGAAAAAAAAAGCAAGCCTACAAACTAAAACGAATGCAGTCATCACATCTAAAGATTGGTATGCTGCAATTTATTACATTCAATTTTTTACAGCACGGATGGAATAGGAGCTCCACGACCAGCTGATTCGTTTATATCCCTGAGAGGGACCTCAGGGACCTCTTCTGGTGAAACAGGGGTCAGAACGTGAAGCGAGCGGATAGGATATCGAGGTGGAGGAGAGCACTTGCATTTTCAACGTTTATGCACTAGTGGTGTGTTGTGCGTTTTTGTGCAGAAGACTCTGAGGATTATTTTTGTGCATTTGGACTCTTATTTTTATTCAATTCTTTTTCTTTTTTTGAGTGTGTGGACTTTATCTTTATTGTTTATTGTTCATTATTCCCATATCATATAGGGAACATGTATATTTCATTATTGTGTATTATTCACTATTGACAGTCAGGTAACACGAATATTTGATTGTGCACTCAGTACCTTGCCTTATTGCAAGTTAATCTATTCTCTTTAAGGATTTATTGGTAGTTATTTAGGAAGCGCGACACTGTTTTGTTATGTACAGTATAATGTGGGGTACACCATAAGAAAATCAGCAGAACGATCGCCCGGTTTTCCTCGTTGTTTTCACAGCAAGTCGGAACCGAGGTAAGAAATAATGTACGGAAATTCTCGTACGACAAAGGCTTATTTTTTTTTTCTCTAACCATGCGCAGTCTTTTAGATTCAGATTTTTCTTTCCTGAAAATCGTCCGAAAACAGTACACATTAAACTAAAATAATTAGGTTCCTGTACGAAATTTCTTTTGGACATTTGTCTCTTCAAAATATTTCGTTCGGAAGGTTGGAATCGGCTGTCGAAATTTGTGTACACACTATCATGAAATCGTATGATCATTCCTCGGACAAAAATGTTCGCCCAATTTTCTTATAGTGTGTATGAACCTTCAAACCCCTAATTTTGTCAAAGCAAGTCAGAGGAGAAAACTGTGGAAAATGCATCACATAATGCTCTTTAAGGCTGGGTTCACACTTAGTGCGGATGCGGCTCACAGCAGCGGTCCATTGCATTTCTGTTCTCCGTTTTAGGGACAATTAGGCCCAAATATTTGCCTGAATTCAGACCTGAAAATGGAACCAAAGGCGCACAGGACCCTTGTGCAATCCACTCCGCGGCCGCCACATAGATGTGTGAACCAGGTCCATTGGGAGTCGGGCACATTCTCCTGTCATGCAAATTGAATGCGGTGAAACCCACATCCAATTTGCATGTGTGAACCCGGCCTAAAATGGCCTTCAGGAGTCCAGTTGTCCTGGGCTAAGAGCTTCCAAAGTTAGAACTGCAACTTTCAAATGTCTAGTGGTGAGATAGGCATACCTCTATCCAGCATCTCACAATTTACCGCTGTATTGTAAATCACCCCATCCATAGTCTGGCTATTATGTAATGACAAGCCTGTTCTGTAACTTTGAGAGAGCTTATGTAACTTCTTATAGAGCATCCGCATAACTTGAAAACAACATGGTATAAATTAAATTTTCTCTAATATACTTGCAAATGAAATCTGGCTCACAATGACATACTGCTAGAAGTCCCAGAGGATCAGATGAACCTGCAGCATACATTTATAAACCGTCACCTTACATGGCAATAATATCTACTAGCCATTAATGATTACTAGTTGACAAATACAATTTTTTTTACACACAATAGTTTCAGAGCCGCGGTGGTAAAATACGTTTATTGTATTAAGCATCTTTTATTATCTTTTTACCTTTATCATGACTCCTTATTTTAGATGTCTTTGTAAAAACATTCACAGTGGATATCTAAAGTAGCTCCTTTACAAAAAATAAACAAGCAGAAGCCTTGGACTTCAACACCAGATAAGCACAGAATTTATTGTGTCCATTCAATGAATTCTCAAGCACACACGTGGCATTAAACAGACACTCAAAGAACAATCATTCAGAATATACCTCTGTAAGGTCACTGACACCTTACAGCAATATGTTGCAAGCAGAACAAATTGACATTTTGTAGATAAGTGGTGCAAATATTCTTTTCTTTTTGTTCTGAAAAGGCTTGATTGCCATCACAAAAATATATTACATTCAGTTTAACCTGTCCAAGACAGCCATTTCTTTGATAAATTAGGAGAACTTAGAGCAAAGTTCCTTTGCAAGTAGAATTGTCTACATGTGAAACACTTACATCTTTTTTCCCTAGAAAAGAGTAGATTTTTAACAATTGAATGTATTTAAGGTTCAGTTTTGTTGAAGTTACAAAGGATACTGCTGCTATTTTATATGACATTTTGAAGCACATCTTCTTGCAAATATTTAAAGTGGAAGAATGTTAGATGGACTAACAGATTTAGATACACTAACAAATTGAAGTCCAACTCTAGCTAATACTTTATAAGCAGTTACAGCAAAAGGTTTGTTCCTTTTGGGATAAAGATTTTACATAAATATGTAAAATCTGATCCTTGTAAGCACCCTTGTCAGTGTTAACTAGTTTGTCCCAACCTTCTAACTCTGCAGGACAGCTTGTTCTATTGGAAAGCAACAGATTTACTAGCCAGATCACTTTGCAGGAAAAAGTCTAGCCGACAACTCTGTGTCATCAAGATAAGTACACTTTACTGGCTACAAGGTAAGTACAGAATAAGGCCTCATGTACACCGCTGCTGGTAAACGGACATTTAGGAGCAGTTGGCCATTTTTTTTCAATTGCTCCTGAACTCTCCGTTATCTTATCAGAACATGTACACAAGGTCATTTATAGTCGTTTCTAGGCAGTTGAGTTTAGAAGCTTTTTTTTGGAACCCAAAAAAATGCGTTCAGAAGCTGTGTTTAGAGGCATTTCAAGCGCCAAACGCGGCTACCCGCGTTTTTTAAGGGAAACATTTTATTTATTACTTTTGAGCCTGGAAGATCCTAAAAACACACCAAAGACTCAATTATCACTGTATGCAAGCTTGATATACCATGCCATATTCCCCTCATCAGCCAATTATGCTGTACAATACACAACTTGCATTACTTGACGCTGAAGTTGAGAGTCACCAACTGGTGGCACGCTTTTCCTCATGTTGGTGTCCATGCGAACTAGACGGGGTCTAACCTTTTCCAAGAGAACATCAAAGGTGGCAATTGACGTGTGTAAAATTAAAAACAATTCTCTGGGTAATTAAGCAGCTGAACATAGATTTTAGAAAGTATCCTGTGGACATGCATTGAGCCATCAATGGATGTGTCCAGTGGCAACGAACTCTGGTTCTCTCACACAATTTTCTACATCTTTGGAGCCGCAGCAAAAGCAACATTAGGAGCATTTCCTCACACGTGCTCATCATGGGATCCATATTAACAAACCAACCAAAAATTAACAGCTAGTTTCAAGCACACTGCTTTCTCAGCTGCTACTCACACTGTTCTCTCACAGAATGGCTGAAATAGTTAATAAATACTTGTTTTTAGTGCTTTCTAATTATTTGGGAGGGTCTCCTGAGGTTATCTTTAGTAAACGCTTCTGAACGCAAATGCGGCTGAACGCGGCTAAACGCAGCTAAGTGCGGCTTGTAAATGCTGCTAAACACACGTTTTTAAACGTGGATTACTAGCTGTGATACTCCAGCGTTCAGGAGAGGTTGAGAAACGTCCCGTGTACATGAAGCCTAAAACCGCTTATATATTTTATCCGGCAGGCCTTAGTCATGCCTTACTATTGGGATCACATTGAGTTGCCAACTTGACTTTATTCTGCAAAGCGATTTATAGTGTGGAGACACTTAAAGCGGGGTTCCACCCAAATTTTGAACATTATCTCTATGCATTCTCTTCCTTGCCTAGATGCTGACATGCTGTGTAAAAAAATTTAAATCGCCGTAATTACCTTTTTTTTCTAATCTTCTTAGCACTTCCTGGTTTTCCTCCCATGGGAGTAGGCGTGTTTCTAGCCTCTCCCAGACCTCCCACAGTCCCCTGGGAGCTAGTCTCAGGCTTCCCAGCATGCATTGTGCAACAGCATCATCACAACATCTCGGTGAATGCTGGGAGCACGGCATTCACTGCATCCAGGAAATACATGCTTGTGGGCTTCAAATGCCCACAATGAAGATGGAAACCGCCTTCAGTGAATTTTATAAGTTATTCTTTACAACGAAACCGGACACAGGCGGACTTATTACACAGAACATGTGAGTAGATAATGATGAGAAGAAAAGTTTTTGAATGAACTCCAAAAAAAAAAAAAAAAAAATGATAGATAGGTGGACCCCCGCTTTAAGCCTGGTCACGAGTCTTCTGAGTTCCTTGGTGAGTCATGGTTGAACAATGCTAATTTGCTATTGTTACTAGCCAGATCACCAGATAAAAGGAAGTGAAAGAAAGCCTAACATAGAAAACTAGCAACCACATCTAAGAATTGGTAAGTTGCAACATAATAAAAGTTTGCTTTTTAGTTTAATATTGCTTTAAAGTGGAATCCAGGCTATTCCTAATTATCCTTAAACATGCTCCCATCCCCACTCTCACTCCTATTCTAAATACACTGTGAAAGGAAGATATGTATACTTACCTCTTCAAAAGGGCACTCCAGTCCAGTCACATGATCTCTCCAGCGGCCGGCTTCAGGGGAGGAGAGATCACCGACAACGGCTAAAATGCCTGTGCGGTGACGTCACTCATAGGCTTGTTACGGGGCATCCTTTATCGGCTGTCTGTCCTTTCCCCTGAAGCTGCCAATGAGAGCTGATCACGTGACCAGACTGAAGTTCCCTCAGAATAAGTATATACATCCCCCTTTCACTGGGTAGTTAGACTGGGGGTTAGAATGTGGGTGGGAGCAGGTTTAAAGTGGTTGTAAAGCCTCAAGGTTTTTTCACCTTAATGCACTCTATAAAAACCTTCTGTGCTTCAGATCCCCCCAGACCCCCCCTCCCTTTTCTTACCTGAGCCCAGTCCGATCCAGCGATGTGCACAAGTGCAGCGGCTCCAGCTGCTGTTTCTCTCCTCTTTGAACAGATCCCACTGCTGTCAATCAAATCCAGTGACACAGGACCAGTGCCCAAGTTCCACTGTCTGTGTCAATTTATGCAGCAGTGGGACTCGGGAGCAAGTCTGCACAGGTGCCCCCAGGGAAAGCAGATTTCCGTGGAGGCACTCGATGAAGAGGAGGGGCCTGGAGCACCAGCAGAGCACCCCAGAAGAGGATCAGGACTGCTCTGTGCAAAACAATTTCACAGAGCAGGTAACCAGAAAAGTAACAACATCTTATACCGGTAACGATACAGGTGTACCTTGGCTGACTGGTAGACAGAACTGTTACTGTTTATGTCCCAAAATCACAGTAGATTTTTCTTACTTTTAAAGGTTGGGAACAATGACATGGCGCAGGTCAAAAGATAAGTAACGCTTTTTAACCATCATTATTCTAGTCCAGCTACATGGCCACTAATTGCTTAAAAGATCTCCTTAATCTGTCATTCGCAGACTATATCGGAATCTCTTCCATCTGGATTTAATTTCCTAGCATAGCTATGATTACATTTGTAGCGAGTTACATAATCTAGACATTAAAAGAATCCATTGCATGCTCATGCAGTTTTCCTATGAACAGTTGTACACTACACAAATCTGATAATTGGTCAGTAATGCTTGGTCTCAATCTAGGTTCTCACAACTGCTAAAAAAATCTTTCATGTTTGGCAGTCACTAAATATGGACATGTACTGTATGTCAAGAGACCACCACACCACACAAATGAGCACAAAAGCTTCCAATGACTTCACAGTGTTTCAAAAGAGGAAAGGCATTAGGTTCCACCCTAGTGCCAAGTTTCTATATGAAATTTGACAACATTTGTGTGTGTGTCACTACTACACTTGACAAACCCAGCCCTTTTCTAGATCAGAAAA
The DNA here is from genome assembly GCF_042186555.1 of Aquarana catesbeiana. Lineage (NCBI taxonomy): Eukaryota > Metazoa > Chordata > Amphibia > Anura > Ranidae > Aquarana > Aquarana catesbeiana. The sequence goes on from NC_133328.1 coordinate 393,341,340, forward strand.
TCTTGACAACTATACAAAATATAAGACTGTGGAGAGTTAAGTTCAAAACACGCAGCATTGCTGATTTAGGAGATTCAGTCGATTGGAAAATGTTGATCAGCATGGTTAGTAGTTGTCTGCTAAATGATGAGAAAAAAATGGGTTCTCAGTCATTTTCCCATTTTGTTTAAAGGAAGACTGCCCAAAATAAACTTTTTGGTAAACTCATACATGGCCACCCTTGGAGCACAAACTGCAGCCAGCAGTTTACGTTATACAAAAAAACTGTACATTAAAATATCTCTACATAAAATAAACATATAACAGTAGCATCCTAAATGTAATTTTAGGGACCATATTAATTTAATACATTTCATTCTAAGGTCCACCTGTTGTTTGAATGCTTCTTCTACAGGTTCCTCTTGCAAAGGTCACTAAAAAGAGCAAACAAAAGGAATTAAGAAGGGTAGGCCTGCATTTACCATTAGGCCCTGTGGGCACATACCTACAGGCAAAGTATCATTGGCCAGACCTTTGTTTTTCCCATCCGCACAATAAAAAGTCATCTCGTATGATGGTATTCACAATTTTTAATGCCAGGTTATGATCGGAAAAGAGGGAAATGTCCTGTTTTAAAGAGGTGACCCTAACATAGCAAAGTTATTTAGTATACAAACGTTTATGTGCCTGCAGGCTCAGATGACAAAAGTCCATTCCAAAAGAAAAATCTGTTTATCTCCAAGACCTTTAGCCAACTTGTTTACCAAAGTAAAAACTATATTCAGATAATCTGATATGAACAAATAAAGCATATTGTTTTCTACTATGTGCAGCACTGTGAAAATATTACTTACAATGCAGTTTGATGTATTGGCAGGATGGCCATTGACAGTGTTCTCAATAAGCGCAAGCAGCACACTTCCTTCCTTTTTCTTGGTGACCATGTTGCATAGTAGCCACTTTTCACCCCTTGTAAAATCCTTCACAACTTAACCCCTTGGTGCCGAGCGTATGTAAATATGCAGCCCCACTGGACTGGGCTTTTTTCCGTGGGGCCGCATATTTGCGTATCACTCTTTGTGCTGGAAGTGCATTGGACAGTGTGCTCCTAGAACAGAGACCGGAGTCTCACCAAGAGCCCTGGGCCCCATACTAACAATCAGGACCCGGAACACCTGATTCTGGGTCAACTGATCGCTGTGATAGCCTCTGATTGGCTATCATAGTGATAAGTCACTGTGAAGCCCGCCCCCGTGTTTTCTTTGTTTTCTTGCTCTCTGAACGGAGGAGAGAGATACACTGTATCTCTCTCTCCTTGCAGAGGAAAAAAGTCAATGTGATGATATGTACAGCTTTACTACCATGTCAAAGTTGGAAAATTGTGCTTAGGCATTAGGATTTGATTACCCTTAGGCGCGAGGGGTTAGGACTTGAATAAAGGACCATAGGTTGGCATTAAGTCAGGCCACAATAAGACAGTTTCCATTATTTGTTGAATTTACCCTTGTTTAGTATGGTAAACCCTCTTCCTATAGACCTGGGCAAGTTGGTTGCCATAAAATCCTGTGAATCAAGACACCTTTTAGGATCTTAAGATGGGTATGCCACAGGAACTCTCCTACCCATCAATATGTCCCAGTGCAGCTAGTGAACAAGGGTTTCCTAAGCTCACACAGTCCTTAATATGCCTTGGAATTCAGAGGAAACTACAGTCTTTTCACTGTTTCATTAGGTATGTATGTAATGAGTTTAGTGCAAAATAATCTTTTAACGTGATTGTGTCACTAAGTTGACCAAACAGAAATCAAAGCATCCTAAAAACGAAAATTAATAACACTTCCTTGTCCAGCCAGCGGTGATTCCAATCTTTACTCTTTTGCAGGGCTACAGCCATTGCTGCTATCAAACACTTCCTAGTATGTTGGATAGCATGCCTTTCCCCTGTGCCCTAGTATTAGTAATCTTTCTAATTTGATTTCAGTTTGGTTACCCGAGAAACAGGGGCTCAAATGCCCATCCCATGACAGCGTAACAACAAAAATTTAATGACATGGGACTGCACAATATACCAGCCAAACCTGAAAAAAATCCCAAAATTCAGTAACCCAAGTAATAGGACTGCACTGGAGACCAAGACTTAAGTTGATTTCTTATATTTAGACATAATGTCATCATAACTCATCCATCACCCTATTCTCCTAATATCTGATGAAAGTCATCAGTTTCAAACAATACATGAGCCAGTTGTCTACAAATAAGGTTTGAAACTGCCTGATCTGCCTGGTTAATCTAATTGCATTGATGTCTGTATACCTATAAGCATACTTTCTTTTTTCAAATGTTCTATTTACAGAAATGTTTGACACACATTTTTTACAAGCTAAAGGGTAAGCATTCCCTAGATGCGTGGTCTTCATCCATTCAGTCTCATTTTAGTATCTCATGCTCAAATCTCATTTTTGCATTTTTCCACTCAATTAGGCTAATTACTGCAGCTAATTCCTTCTCAGTACACTTTAATCTTCCCTGTTCCTACTTTAAGAAAGAAAACCTTCAATGGCCTTGTGGCCATCTTGGAACACTGAGAAAGATCCGATGCAATACTTATCCCAAACAAGTAAACTATTTCTGTGCATGCATATATTTTGTAAATATTCTTTAAGGTTTTGTCTTTAATGTTCTTAAGACTTTTTATGTTAGTTCTGGCTAAACAAGCTAAAGAACTATTAACTGTGACCTTAACGCTGAGCTACAGGCAGATATAACAAACAAACTGATGCCGGTAAATACTCATTAATAAATCATGACATTTATTTTTTTAATAAACCAGTGTAAAAATGGACTGACTAGGAATATGCTGATAGAAAGGGATAAAGTTTGTAGGGGTATGACATAATGGGGAGCGATTTACTAAAACTTCAGCATTTAGAAATCTGGTGCAGCTGTGCATGGTAGCCAATCACTATCTAACTTCAGCTTATTATTATTATTATTATTATACGAGATTTATATAGCACCAACAGTTTACGCAGCGCTTTACAATGTATAAGGGGGACAACACAATTACAGTACAGTTCAATACAAAAGGTACAGGAGGGCCCTGCTCGTAGAGCTTACATTCTAAAGGGAGGGGGTGCTGGTACAAAAGGTAATAGCTGCAAAGAATGATTTGATGGGGGTGGCTCAGGGACAGTTATGTGGGTGTGGGATAGGCTTCCCTGAATAAATGAGTTTTCAGGGATCTCCTAAAGGTGGACAGGGTAGGGGCTGATTGGACATACTGGGGCAGGGAATTCCAGAGGATGGGAGAGGCTCTGGAGAAGTCATGAAGGCGAGCATGGGAGGAGCTTATTCAATGAAGCTTTGACAATAAATCCTGGAAGCTGGCTGGTTTCCGTGCAGAGCTGCACCAGATTGTTCACACTCCAGTTTTAGTAAATCTTTCCCAATCAGTCTCCTGCTGCTCCTTCATTGTCCAATCAGCAGCCTGAGGTGTAAGGAGAAGATAGTACCATATTCCAAGTCTGTAGCTGTAATGCAAAAAGTGGTGTCATCCACCTGTTGTGCTGTGTTGCATGGCTGTCTAAATCTTAGCACTAGATGGAGAAAACTATGAATATTTTGGCAGGTAAAACAGTTCCCTTATACAGTATCTCACAAAAGTGAGTCACATTTTTGTAAATATTTTATTCTATCTGTTCATGTGACAACACTGAAGAAATGACACTTTGCTACAATGTAAAGTAGTGAGTGTACAGCTTGTATAACAGTGTAAATTTGCTGTCCCTGAAAATAACTCAACACACAGCCATTAATGTCTAAACCGCTGGCAACAAAAGTGAGTACACCCCTAAGTGAAAATTTCCAAATTGGCCCCAAGCAGCCTTTTTCTCTCTTCGGTGTCGTGCGACTCGTTAGTGTTACAAGGTCTCAGGTGTGAATGAGGAGCAGGTGTGTTAAATTTTGTGTTATCGCTCTCACTCTCTCATACTGGTCACTGGAAGTTCAACATGGCACCTCATGGCAAAGAACTCTCTGAGGATCTGAAAAAAAGAATTGTTGCTCTACGTGGAGATGGCCTAGGCTATAAGAAGATTGCCAAGACCCTGAAACTGAGTTGCAGCACGGTGGCCAAGACCATACAGCGGTTTAACAGGACAGGTTCCACTCAGAACAGGCCTCGCCATGATTGACCATGTACAGTGCTGCTGCTAAAGGGACGTTTAGGAGCAGTTGGAGTACACTGCTGCTGTTAAACGGACCTTTCTGAGCAGTTGGGCATTTTTTTCAACTGCTCCTGAACTCTCCTCTATGTTATCTTATTATCAGTACACAGGGTCGTTTACAGGCAGTTAAGGCCCCATTTATACCTGAGCTTAGCATTTTCAGGCAGAAAGTCGCGCAATTTTACTGCATTTTTGTACAGGTCAAAAGGCCATGAATGTAAAAAGCAGAAGAATGCCCAAATCTGCCTAAAAAAAAGTTCCAGAACTTGTTTGAGCTTCAGGCCTTTTGGGGCTTCTGACTTCAGGCCTTTTGGAGTGGAGATGTGAACCATCTCCATAGAGAATAATTTATTTTTTCCCCTCCAGCTTTTTTTGGAACGCAAAAAAATAGGTCCAGAAGCTGAGTTTAGAGGCATTTCAAGCGGCAAACGCTTCTAAACGCGGATTAGCGCGGTAACTCGCGTTTAGCCACGTTTCATTTACAGGCGTTTTTCATTTTTGGCTATTTTGAAAAAAATTATATATATATTTAAAAAAAAAAAAAAAAAAAAACACTTCTAAACGCAAACCGGCAAAACGCAGCTAAACGCGGCATGTAAATGTGGCAAAACTGATGTTTTAAACGTGGGCTACTATCTGTCAAGTTAAATTGTTCAGGAGAGGTTGTAAAAACATCCCGTGTATACTGGAACAGTGAAAAAACACCTTAAGCAGTGGGCAATGGCGAATTGTTTACCTACCTATACTGACCATCAATTCAAAGTAGCATGTCTACACAGACCACTAATGTCAGGGGACACCACAATTGATACTGTCTTCATTTCTTTTATGTTGTTATTATTCATGCAATTTTAACAACTGCAAATGATGTTGTATAGGGTATGAGGGTATAAAAATTGATGTGCCAAATATGTTAGGTATGCAATATTATTTATTCCTACAGTTAAAATGTTCTACATTTTAAAGATCATGCTAATGTACTGCAGATTGCAGGTATATATTTTTTTTAGCAGAGGTTCTTTGAAACCTGTAAACTAGAGTTCCACCAAAGTAAAAATGTTGAGAAAGGCTGGACTAGAACGGTTAGATTTTCTGTTTGACTGTCTTTGTCTTACTGTCTCCTAACACACCAACAATCTTTCCCCTGGCATTGGAACAATAAGACATAGACTTCCCATCACATTCTGTCCATGTAATATGTCACTAGAACGGGAGGTAAGGGAAAAGCTCCCACATGAGGCCGCACATAGCAGCAAAAACCTGCAAAGGTTCTAACCAGGGGTGCCCAACCGGTGGCCCACAACCTCCTGCTCTAGGATGGAGGGTCGGCAAGCCCACATGGCGGGTTGCCAACCCGCCACCCCAGAGCATCAGTGTTGTGAATGGAGCCGGTGGTAGAGGAAGCAAGCGGCTGCAGAGCAGAGCTGCATAAGCCGATGATTCCTGTATAGCGCTGGCTCCTGTCACAGGCGGAGTGATACCTAATGCATTCCACCTGGGACAGCAACAGCCAATGATATCTGAATGGAAGACTGTTATTAAAGGTCAATTTATTACTAAAATCACAGTGTATATATGGGCATATTAGTTCTGCAGTGGTTACTGGGTTGCTTTCAACCTGATCCGCAGGTGCAGAGCAGTGCTTACCTGCACTAAGCCAAAGACTTCTATTATTACCTGTGGGTTTGGTGTACTTTCTGAAAGTGCACCAAAACTATTGACTGTGGGAGTTTTGGTGCACTTTCAAAAAGTGCACCACACCTGCAGGATATAATAGAAGTCTATGGCAGGAAAGCCACAGGTGCACTGCGCTGCACCCGTGGTGTGTGTAAACATCGCATCAGTGTGAAAGCAGCCTTAGGCCCCTTTCACGCGATCGGTTCAATCGGGTCCGCCCATCCATTTTTCAGGCGGACCCAATTAGACCCTCCATTCACCTGTATGGAGCAGCAAATGTAAAAGGGTTTGTGTCCATTTACACTCACGTACCTTCAATCCGATCCACAAAAAAAAAAAAAAAACAGAAGGGGATCTGTCCCCTTCCGTCTGGGTGGATCGGAGGGCTGTGTTCTTTTCTGCTCTGCATATGCCTGTCATCTGCTCCCGCTCCGCTCATTGGGGCCTGCGACCAGTTATCAAGTTGCTCTTCAAAAGGTTGGGCATCCCTGTTCTAACACTCCCCTAGTCTATCCAAAACTAAAACAAATGTTTAGCTTGGGTTGAGCTTGTAGGAAATCTCCTTTTGGGCAGGTTCAATCCATCAATCTTTGAGTGTCTTCAGTTCTTAACACTGATTACCGTTTTTAGGCCAATTCTAATAAGCTAAAGGAAAATAAATACACCTTAGACAGTAGGATGTACACTTTGGGGTTGATTTACTAAAACCAGAGAGTGGAAAATCTGGTGCAGCGATGAATGGTAGCCAATCAGCTTCTAACTTCAGCTTGTTCAATTAAGCTTTGACAATAAAAGCTGGAAGCTGATTGGTTTCTATGCAGAGCTGCACCAGATTTTGCACTCTCCAGCTTTAGTAAATCAACCCCTTTACTGCACACCGAAATGTTCTAACTTGCAAGCAGGTCCAATCATTCTCTCTTCTGTATAGAAGACTGAAGGATCCAAAGTGCCTTGTGCATGTACCACAGTCAATATCAAGTAAGTTTTTGGTGTTGAGCAATGCCATAAAAATACAGACAAAAGTCTCCTTGTCATTAGTTATTAAAGACAATCTGGCACCAATGGCCAACCTATATGTGTTTCATGACTTTGTCAGAGATGAGGATAAAGTTCTAGCTTTAAGAAGAGATTTTTTTCTTCAAGGGTCTCACATACTTATATCAAATGATCCTGCAAACAGCTGTTTATTATCTCAATGTTTGAGTTTAAATACATACAGTATGTGTCAACTGTATTAGCAGAGCTCTTACATAAGGAGACACTTTTTTTTATTTTTTTTTAGGTCTGTAGCAATCCTTACTCTTTAAATGCAATTGATCTATAAAATAACTAAAGACACAGTAATATTTCAGTAGTGGAATGAGGCTTATTGGATTAACAGAAAATGTGCAATATGCATCAAAATGAAATTAGACAGGTGCATAAATTTGGGCACCCTTGTCATTTTGTTGATTTGAATACCTGTAACTACTTAGCACTGATTAATTGGAACACACAATTGGTTTGGTGAGCTCATTAAGCCTTGAACTTCATAGACAGGTGCATCCAATAATGAGAAAAGGTATTTAAGGTGGCCAGTTGCAAGTTGTTGTTGTCTTTGACTCTCATCTGAAGAGTGGCAACATGGGGGCCTCAAAACAACTCTCAAATGACCTGAAAACAAAGATTGTTCTACATTATGGTTTAGGGGAAGGCTACAAAAAGTTATCGCAGAGATATAAGCTGTCAGTGTCCACTGTGAGGAACACAGTGAGGAAATGGAAGACCACAGGCACAGTTCTTGTTAAGGCCAGAAGTGGTAGGCCACATAAAATATTGGAGAGGCAAAGGCGAAGGATGGTGAGAACGGTCAAAAACAGCCCACGGACCACCTCCAAAGACCTACAACATCAACTTGCTGCAGATAGTGTCACTGTGCATCCTTCAACAATTCAGTGCACTTTGTACAGGGAGAAGCTATATGGGAGAGTGATGTGAAAGAAGCCTTTTCTGCACACACGCCACAAACGGAGTCGCTTGAGGTATGCAAACGCACATTTGGACAAGCCAGCTTCATTTTGGAATAAGGTGCTGTGGACTGATGAAACAAAGATTGAGTTATGTGGTCATAACAAGGGGCGTTATGCATGGCGGCAAAAGAACACAGCATTCTAAGAAAAACACTTGCTACCCACAGTAAAATTTGGTGGAGGTTCCATCATGCTGTGGGGCTGTGTGGCCAGTGCCGGTACTGGGAATCTGGTTAAAGTTGAGGGTCACATGGATTACGCTCAATATCAGCAGATTCTTGAGAATAATGTTGAGGAATCAGTCACAAAGTTGAAGCTACGCCAGGGCTGTTTTTTTTCAACAAGACGACCCAAAACACTGCTCAAAATCTACTCGGGCATTTATGCAGAGGAACAAGTACAATGTTCTGGAATGGCCATCCCAGTCCTCAGACCTGAACAGCATTGAACATCTGTGGGGTGATTTGAAGCGGGCTGTCCATGCTTGGTAACCATCAAACCTAACTGAAGTGGAGATGTTTTGTAAGGAGGAATGGTCCAAAATACATTCATCCAGAATCCAGACACTCATTACAGGCTATAGGAAGTGTCTAGAGGCTGTTATTTCTGCTAAAGGAGGCTCTACTAAATATTGATGTGATTTTTCTGTTGGGGTGCCCAAATTTATGCACCTGTCCAATTTCGTTTTGATGCATATTGCACATTTTCTGTTAATCCAATAAACCTCATTTCAGTACTGAAATATTACTGTGTCCTTCAGTTGTTTGATAGATCAAAATGAAATTGCTGATCCAAACACCCAAATATTTATAAATGACAATCATGGAAATTGTCAGGGGTTCTTAAACTTTTGCATACAACTGTATATCAAGGTTTTATCTCTGTCTGTAATCTTGCTTGAATATTCACCTTCTTGATTTGTACAGGTGACCATCCATACCGGGACAATATATAATTGGGAAATGCAAAGTTTTATGGACACCAAAATAGAAGGTAAGGGAAGAAAAGAGATCATCTTCCACTTCCTATTAGGTCTTTGCCTTCAGAAAGTGAAGGCAAAGATCTCCAATAACACAGACAGTTAAAAAAAACTGACAGTGGTGTTATGGTTGGCCTATAGATACACTTTAATTGATGTGTTTTTAACAATATTTTTTAACCTGACTTTTTACATTATTGTTCTGCAGCCAGAATTCTTAAAGCGGCGCTCCACCCGAAAGGGGAAGTTCGGCTTTAAGTACTCCTCCCCTCTCCCTTGCCACATTTGGCACGTCATTTTTTTTTTTTTTTTGGGAGGGGAGTGGGTACCTAGTTTTGACAGGTACATGTTCCCACTAGGCAATCTGAGCGGAAGTTCTCCTCTCTCCCTTCAGTTTTCTGGGACATGTCACAAGTTCCAGAAGGGTGGCGGACCTTTCAGTGGGTGCAGCACGACTCGCGCATGCACAGTGAAGCTGCAATCTGTCACAGCCAGATGGTCACAGTTGAAATGTCGGTGCCGGGGAGAGAAGAGGGAGAAAAGCGATGGTTTGGGTGACCTGGAACAGGTGAGTGTGTGTTTATTAAAAGTCAACAGCGACACAATTTGTCGCTGCTGACTTTTAATAAACACAAACAGTACTTGAGATCCTATTTAATATATCATATACATCTTGTGCCAGTTCTGGCTGTAGTCATGGCACCTCAGTCAAATTTTAGTGATTCTAACACCACAGTTCAGAGTGAAGAACACTTCACTGATATCAGAACCTCGATTCCATCTCATAGATGACAGCATAACACCTTTCTTTCTCATGCCTGTTTTATTTTCAGGACAAATCTCCCAATGTCATGTTACTACATCACATTACCAACTTGAGCCTCTAGATCCCTTCTCCTAGGCTTCTATGAAATTGGAAAAAAAAAAAAAAACAGAAGGATACTGTGATCTGATATGGAAAAAATACAGAAGGATACTGCGATCTGATTTTAGAAGGATATTTTTTGTACTTTCACATTTTATTTATAAATGTTTTCAATGCACATATGGATTCTTTATTCTGGTGTCTAGACTTTCAATTGAATTAGTATCTTAGTTTATTGGTACCTCTTCCTACCCTTCTCAAGACACACTGTTGGGTCCAGACCCGTGCACATCCATTCTTACTAACTCTGATGCCTGCTGCCTTAATGTCCAATCCCTGGCCAGTAAAAATAAGTCAAGCTGCCCGCACCCAGGCACAGATGTCCCATAGACTTCAATGGGACATTGCTCGAGCAATATGGGTTTGTCCCATTCAGATCAATGGGGTGTTAATGCGCAGGCACTAGATTTTTAGAGAGCTACAGACAGCACCAGATGAAACAAGTATGGACCCTTGGGGGTGGAAATCCGGCTGTGTGTGTTTAGAGGAGCCAGGGGCATTTTTGTTGCATTATGAACATGTACTTGAAATAAAATCAGCAACTTTTTTTTTCCAATAAAGTTTGCAAAAGACAAATAAATCAATGTATCTGTTCTAAGGCATCCTCTTTGCGTTGGTGTATGGCTTTTCAAAGTCATGCTGCATTTTAATTATAAAAACAAACTTTTATAAGATGGGACCAACTTTGAAGATGCTGATTATTACTTCAGATTTTTCCATTTTTTTTTTTTTTTTACCAAATCTTAAAAGGTTTGGTCAATAAAGTATAAACCATATGTTCTTAAGAGGGAAAATAATTATTAAAAATATCTTTACACAAGTGTGGCTACATGGCTGGTATTTTAATATACTGGCAAATAAAAAAAGTGAATTTATGTCAATGATACTAATAGGATGTCAATGCAACAGTAGGTCTGTCATGGTTTCTAGTGACGTTGACAGTCATTTATGGCTAAATGGTAGACACATTAAAGAGAACCCATGCTAAGCTTTTTAAAGACAAACACAATGAGAGTGTATAACAGCAGGCACACTAAGGTGCCTGTTCTTACCTTAAGTTAAATGTACAATCTCATATAAGCTTTAACATGTTAGTACACTTACAAAATGTATTTCCATTATTTTTTTAATATCCACATTTTTTTAAAAGCATTAAAAATCTTCCTATCTGCACCTTGTATTTTTACCTGCATAAGATGTGCGCTTATCCTGCAGCTTCATGTTGTCATTAGTTGGCCTGTACGCATAGCCTATAGTAGAGTAAATCTTCACATCCCGCTGTCACAATTTTAGTTTGTGTTCAATCATAAAGCATGCAGCATGGCACTGCACCCATTAATGTATGACCTCTGTCTGTAGTCCAATAACTGACACTTCCTGTTAAGAAACTACATACCTCCAAATCCTTGCCTCTATCAGTCTCGTGCTATGCAGGTTAAAGCTACTAATAAATCACACAGCCAGAGCAATTAACAGAGAGATCACTGCTTTATAACATTAGCAATCTCTCATCAGTGATGCAACACATAGGAAATGGCAAGGCTTGCACTGGACGCTATGTGACCCGGAACAAGAAGTTGCTTGTCCCTTTGGTGAATAGGGACAGGCTAGTTGTAGAAAAACATGAACATAGGGAGCCATTACACCACAAGCTGCAGCTACAACATTTGGGCCCATCATTACAAGGTAAGGCAAAGAAACAACACAGGGAATATAACTACACTAATAGATAAAACAACAAAAAAAACATTTAAAAGTATACATTGCCTTTAAACTAATACCAAGTTATCCTGCCATGAAGGTCCTGGTTAAGGCCTTTCTAGTTCTGTAGGTGATGAGTTCTTATTATCGTGCTCCTCTGTTGTCACGCTGTCACATGCAACCCTGATGGAGACAATGCGTGCCAACTCATATCGCGCAGGCATTGGCCATTGTTACACTATCAGTATTTAGATCCAGAGCAATGATGTTCTAGAATGTGCATGTAGACAGGAGATACCAGAAGGATAAAAAATATATAAAAACATAATTTTATTAAAACTATTTAAAAATATAATAATTTATGAAAAAGAAAAACATATGTATGCAGTGCTTTTGCAAACTGTCTTCCAGTTATGATTTACATCTACTTTAGCAGTGCCTGAATGACAAAAATGTAGTAACAGGAACCTTAGTGTACCCGCTAAACACTATCACTGATTTTTTCCTTAAAATACCTAGCATGGGTGCATTTTAAGCTTTTGGCTTGAATTTAACATACACAATAACAGTAATGCATATTATATACTGCAGGTGGACATTTTCAGATGGAAGTATACATCCTAAACAGCACACTACTTACAAGGAACTTCAAGTGAGATGTATGTGCATTGTGCTTTGTAGGTATAGCAGTCCATGTGTTTAGGACATACGCACCATTCATGCTGCAAACAAGAGTCAAGAAATTCTGAATTGAGCAGTTTGGAATAGACTGACATTCGAATGTTCTAAGAGAAAAACGATCTTATTAAAAATGAACACATCTGCAGTGGTGAGCCATTTCTGAAGCTCAAAGGCAAATAAAGTTATGCATTTGTGGCTAAATACCCCATGGTAAAATACATTCTCATAAATGTTCACAGCTTGTCTGTGATGGAAAGTTCAGTTCCTTTCCAACTACAGCAGTTATACAGAGATGCATAAGTTATAACACGAACTTGTACCATAGGCCTGGTACATGTACGCATGTCAATCAGCAGTTATTTACAAACGGTTCCAGATTTGGTCACCTATGGCTGCTAACAGTACAAAGACATACGACTCCGGCGCATAGCTTCACTTATTAGATAGGCAGGGCTTAACTCAGGCTCCTCTGTCATTATTACTATATTTTGCCATTCACCAGTCTGGTTTGATTTTTTTATAGTGTCTACTACACACAGAGCATACAGACAGTCATCAAAAGTGGCTGCCATTGTAAGCGGCCTGCCATCCCATGTTCTTCTGTCTTCCTGGTCTTCAAATGCTTGCCGCACAGCCTGTACCATTTTAATAGTCCCTCTCAGGTAAGGAGAAGGTATGTCGCTAAAGGCCTTTTCAGGCAAGAGGGAGTTGCTGACAGGTGTAGAATCTTTTAACAGTAATTCTCTCTCCAGTGAAGTGTTCCTTTGGCCATAGAGGTCGGTCCCCAATACCATTAGTCTACCAGCTGATCCACCAACTATAATGTCTTGTTTAAATTCCCCAGGGACATTGAAGTTTAGAGTAACTGTACAGCAAACACCACCTTCCAGAACCATCTGAAATGTACAAAAGTCATCACTCGTTATCTGGCGTATTCCTTTTATATGGTCTGTCTGCTTCACAAATGTTTTCAGAAGCCCATGGACCTTCACTGCTTTCTGGCTGGTCAGAAACGTCAGCAGATCAATTATGTAGCTACCCACAGAATGCAGTCCACCTCCACCCATGAGGTCATCACAGCTCCAATTATACTTCTTTCCCAAGAGGCTTCCGCTGTGAACCTGTACTTCACATACTTGAAGCTCCCCCACGTATCCCTCTTGAATCAGCTGTTTCATCCTTCCAAAAGCAGGCAGAAACCGTAACACATTTCCCATGATGCTCATCAACTTCGGATAATAATGGGCCGCTGACATCATGCGGAAAGCATCAAGAGGCGTTGCTGTTCTGTCACAAATGACATTCTTTCCGATCCCTGTAGGACATAAACAAAAATAATTAAGACTGATATATTGACATGTTGTTTCCAATGTACATAAACAGAGGATAGGAGTTTAATGAACGCAACTGGTATAAACAGCTACAAAAGGTTTTCAACACACTGATATCTCAATGTGCAACAAATGAGACATTCGTCAGTTGGGATCCTGAAAAGCACTTTTTGTCTACATAGAAATGTCAAGGGTTCCAATGGAGCTAGCAATCACAACATCCCGACAACATTGAACATTAACATCTGTCCTTCAAGACGCAAAAGAGGATTTCTGGGATTTTTAAGGTGCATCATTTCTCAAAGAATCAACATACATAAAATGCGCTAAAATCCAAAGTTTATTATATCAACCAAACTTAGCAATGACAAATAGCAAAAAGTAGCTAAGGGTAATATATTTAATGGCTAACTGAAGAGGACATCATAGCAAGCTTTCAAGTTGTCAGCTGGGGTTAATTCAAATATTATTCATATCAAGTATGCTTTAAAGTCAATCGTTACCCATGAAGGGAAAAAGCAGCAGGTTCACTTTAATGCCTCCCACCCCAGTAGCACACTAACTTCCCATTGCTCCCCTGCTACTCTATTCAATAAGTAAAGCAAACCATCCATGTCAGACCTTACATAGGGCTCACTGCCCCTGTGACTGACACAGCCCAATCATCAAGCATTGGCATTGTCACAAGAGATGAATCAGAATATAATGGTATGACAGCCGTTGGAGAAGGGCTACTTTCACATCATTTGTACAACAGACAAAACACAGAATTTGCCATTTATTTACACTAAACCTGATAAATGCTACATTTTAATTCTGTGCAAAAAATTTGCAGAATGTAGAATATCGCAGCCATATTAGTGCACTTGCACAGTGCAAATAAAAAGTATCATATACAGAACTCAACTGTGTTGTTCCGAAATATAGAAAAATATATCATAAATTAAAGAGGATACCAAAGTTGGGGTTTTCCGTCCCAGGTGAAAAATACAGTAGCTGACAGTTTAATTCATAATGGTTCTGGCATAACAGGATACGCGATAATGGTTATAAGAGTTTAATTTAGGGATAGAGTTGTTAGGTTAGCTTTGATAGGTTCAGAGGTAGGATAAGATTCGCGAGTTTGGTTTAGATGTTATTGTTTAGGTTACGTTTAGTATTTATGTCAATTGATTTTTGGGTCTGATACATTTAAAAGACACCCAAAACTGTTTTATTACACCAAAAATGACTATAACAAGCCAACAACTGACAACTTTTAGGTTGTTGCCCAAAAAAAAAAGTCTTGCAATGATAGAGCATTATGGGGGGGGGGGGGGAGGGGGATTATGTGCTACTATTCCTATGCTGTCAAACATAATGACTCAATTTACTTAGCAGAAAACACTGTAGTTAAAAACGATCCATTAAGTGAATAAAATAAAATAAATTAATGAATAATTAAAAGTAATTAAGACAAACTGTTCCAGAAATAAAGCATAGGGATCTCCCAGAATCCCATTTTTCTGTGAGTACAGTTAAACTCAGATGTTTCAGATGTGGCAAGCGTTACTTCCTAAATTATTTTTCAGGTGCAGGACAATTATGGAGAAGGAAGGGTCTGGTATGGATTTTGGGGGGACTCCAATGCCATTTTTCGTGGAGGTTCCGCTGAAAATCCATACCAGACCGAAGGGCCTGGTATACTCTTGGAGGGGGAACCCATGCCGTTTTTTTTTAAATTTGGCGTGGAGTTCCCCTTCAAGATCCTCAGAGCACAATTTGCATGCCAAAGTTGTGTCAGTTACGATGGCGATCCGACTTTGATCTGACTTCAGTGATGATCAATGGGCTGAAGTAGGATCAAAGTTGGACCAGAGTAGTGCAGGGAGCATTTTCAAAGTCGGACTGACTTGTGTCAGACCAGTTAAGACAGCTCTCATAGGGAAACATTGATTTTCACTTGTCATGCGACATGAGCTCTCAATATCAGAGCATTTGTCGTACCAGTGTGAACCCTGGCCTTAGGTAAGCTGATACCTGACTATGCCAGGGAGAGAGCATGACCCAGAGTAAGCTGTAAACGCACATCAAACTATCCTACCAATAAAAATGCACAAACCATACAGGGCAGCAAAAATATGATCCCAACTGAACTGTACTATAAACATTTTGATATAAAGGAAAGTTGTTACTGACAGTGAGCCACATGATTTGCAATAACTTTTATAAGTCTTATTGAATATACATATACACATCACTAGTGATATAGAATTACTCAGAACTGATTAGCAGTTTGGGTGCTCCATAGGATCCCCGTTCATCAGAGCTACGTAAAAAATTCTGTACATAGAAGGAAATAGGCAAAAGTGAAAGTAGACTCAAAACATAATAAAATTTTTAGGAATACTTTGTATAAAGAGTTAAAGCAAGCTTCAGCAGCTGGTTCACGCTCTTATTGTACATTTGCTACTTTACAAATGGCTTGTTGCTTTCTCCTTCTGTCATTAGGTGATATAGGTCATGTTCATGTACTACAAAAGGGGTAGGCAAACCCCGACAATGGTGCCGCAAGCGGCATGCAAAGCCTCTTTTGCCGTCACTCGACTCCCTCCCCATCAGCAGAGCAGCGCAGGGAAGTGTCAGTGAGACACTAATGCATTCCAATTTCAGAATTCCCCACACCACACCTGCACTGAGGGGAGGCACTGTACCCCCCCACACATTGTAAAAGATGGGAAACACTGTTTGGTTATATAGCTTTGCTGTAGCTGCGATCGTCGGCTTTTGTGATGGGGAAGGGATTGGGTGCAGTCCTGCTAGGAGGGGGCGGTCCCTGTTTCCAGAGGAGGAGGAGGACTGTGATTGGCCACTACTAAAGCCAATCACAGTCCTGCTTTCAGAAAATGCCCCTGACCTGAGCTCATCATTGTGCATCCATTTCAGATGCTTGTATGTGACATCACATACATCACATACAAGCATGTGGGCTGGATGTGAGAGGTGGATCAACAGGATGAGTGTGCCAGGACAGGTATATGTGTCTCATCTCTGCTTCCTTTCACCACTCTGCATATCACGCGTATCATAGATGAGAAGATGGTACAGCAGTGGGACAGACGACGCCCAGACGACGCCATTTGTGGTGAAACGTACGTCGGGAGGTTGACGCTCTGACGTCATCGCCATTTTCAGTGTGGACGGGTGCTCGCTATGCCGGCCGGCTGTTTGCTGTATTTTTACATACTCATGTGAGTTTTCTACCTTTATCTATTAAATCGTTTTTATCAGTATTACACTATGGCCAGTTCCTTTTTATTTACATGCTTGTGAGATGTCATTTTGGAGTCTCTGCTGTATCCCCCGGTTCCTGCCGTAAGCAGTCCAGAACGCCATTGGATCTCTCATACTGCTATTGAACACAAGCTGTTGTTGGCTTGCCTTGTGGTAAGCGCAATATTTGCACGGAGTGTGGGGTCTCATCTTCACTACTGAGTTTGCTAGTGTTCACTCTAAGTTCCTTTTTTTTCCTGCTGTATCTTTATGCACTAGTGTAAGTTTTCTACCTTTTCTAAACTTTAATGAGTTTGGCAGTATTACACTATGGCCAATTTCCTTTTATTTACATGTCCATGAGATGGAAGTTTGGTGTCCTCATTACATCCTTTCAGCTACGATGTATACAGTCTAAGAGCACCATCTGGATTCTCCACACCAAGACGTGATACGGGCTGGTGTTCGCTTGCCTTGCGGTAAGCGCAATTATTGGGTATTTGCGGATACTGTATGGGTTGTCACTCATATTTTTTACACCATTGACTCTGGTTGGATTCACCCAAGGAGACTTTCTTGGACTGTTTTCAGATCATCACTTCACATTTTTATTTTCTGTTACTATATATGGACACTTATTTTTATTCGCAAATATTACATATGGACACTCATGTTTGATTCATACATACATGTGTTAACCCATGTACTTTTCATAAATTAATTTTTAATATTTTTCAACATTTTTGTATTTATATATGTACTTCCTCACACAAGTCTTTGAGATTGCTTCACGTGTTTCACTTATATTTAGCGCGGTTATTTCTTTTTTATTAGTTATTTTAGTGCACATCTCACTGTTTAACTGCTGCTTTTTGGGGGGATATTTTCTATAGGTAGCGCAGTATTTTTTTGTTTTTTTTTTAGTGGGACAGAAGAGCAAGTGTATTGGTGGGACAGATGAGAAGGAGGTTACAGAGGTGGGGCAGGAGAGCAGGGGGAACAGAGGTGGGGCAGAAGAGCAGGGGGGTAAAGAGGTTAAACAGATGTGCAGGAGGTACATTGGTGTGGCAGATGAGAAAGTGGGTTACAGTGGTGGAGCAGATGATGAGATGGGTTCAGTGTTCAGACAGATGAGAAGGCAATTCAGCAGTGAGACAGAAGAGCATAGTGATACGACGGTGGAGCAGATGTGCAGGGGGGTACAGTGGTGGGGCAGATGAGAAAAGGGGTACACTAATGGGCAGATGAGCAGGGAGGTTACAATGGTGGGACAGAAGAGCAAGGGAGTACAGTGGTGGGACAGAAGAGCAAGGGGGTACAGTGGTGGGCAGATGTGCAGGAGGTACAGTGGTGGGAGGGAAGAGAAGGGGGTTCAGCGGTGGGACAGAAAAGCAGGGGGTAAAGTGATGGGGCAGATGAGCAAGGGGTTACAGTGGTGGGGCAGATGAGCAGGGGAGGGTTCAGTATTGGGCCAGATGAGAAGGGGGGTTACAGTGGTGGGACAGATGAGCAGGGGGGTTCATTGTTGGAGCAGAGGAGAAGGGGGTTCAGTGGTGGGACAGAAAAGCAAGAGGGTACAGTGGTGGGCAGATGTGCAGTAAGTACAGTGCTGGGAAGGATGAAAAGGGGGTTCAGCAGTGGGACAGAAAAGCAGGGTGGTACAGTGATGGGGCAGATGAGCGGGGGGTTCAGTATTGGGCCAGATGAGAAGGGGGTTACAGTGGTGGGAAAGATGAGCAGGGGGGGTTCAATGTTGGGGCAGATGAGAAGGGGGGTTCAGTGGTGGGACAGAAGAGCAGAGGAGTACAGTGGTGGGGCAGTGGTGAAAGGAGGTGCATTGGTGGGACAGGTGAGCAGGGGGTTACAGTGGATGGGCAGAAGAGCAGGGGGTACAGAGGTGCTGTAAACTTCTTTGAAAACATTTTTCGGCACACTTTGCTCAAAAGGTTGCCTACCCCTGTACTACAAGAAACAGACAGACGATTTTAGTAACTGTATATCCACCAGAGCTCTGATTTGGGAGCAGAATGTGTTTTCTACCTTAGAACAATTTTAAAAATACACGGGAAAGCAACGTAAAATTGTACATAGTATAAATCTGCACGTCTGAAAGAACATTAGTCAGTGGGGACACTATGTTATAAATATTGCGCTCTCGGAAGAACAACAATTCGACAAGAAGTAATAGAGTCATTAGAGACGCTTCAAGTCTTCTGACTCCTCTGCACGGCTTGTTGATGCACACTGCTGGAAACAGCATAATAAATATTTTGCCACTTAAAGTAGAGGAAGATAGAGATCTCGCAT
The DNA here is from genome assembly GCF_042186555.1 of Aquarana catesbeiana. Taxonomy (NCBI): domain Eukaryota; kingdom Metazoa; phylum Chordata; class Amphibia; order Anura; family Ranidae; genus Aquarana; species Aquarana catesbeiana. The sequence continues at coordinate 393,360,407 of NC_133328.1, forward strand.
CTGATTAGATACCGTACACATACAGGAGATTTACATCTACTTCCATTATAACAATGAGGCACTGGCTGTCTGCAATAAATACATTCATTGTGCCCTGTCTCTTGCTGGAAATTTAATAGTGATTTCCATTTACCAGGAACAGAAGCTATAATTTGGATTTTTGCCTGGAATACCAACTCCTGGTGAGATCTAATACTGTGATACAAGTCCACAAAATTCATTATTGGTCACCAATGGTCAGAATTCTGTACCCGTAAGGGGATTCCTCCATCCACCGCTGACTGAAATAATACCTGTCTATGGCCAGCTTATGATCGAGTACTCAGAGAAAGAGAAAGCTTATCAAGATGTAGGTTGTCAACACCGCCAGTGTTCGGGCCTGGCAACTGTCTTCATAGCTTCCCTGGCGGTATGATTATGTCAGATTTTTTAATCTCAAAGCGGTTTTGCATAGAAATTTGGTGTTTTATATTGTAGGCCTGAAATTCTTAGTAATAACTCACTTAAATCTGTCCAAACAAGAGTTTAGTAGACATAAGTTTGAAACACAAAATCATAAATTATAATATAATAAATGACTATACAGTAATTATAAAAAATAATAATATAATAATAATAAAATTAATTTCCACACGATTCACTATCGCTCAATTCTTCAAGTGTTCAAATTTACTATCGCTGTTTTCTAGCTGGTCTAAAACCACTTTTGACGTAAATGGACACTTTTTGGTTGCCATGGACAATCTCAAGTTACCAGGCAGAAAGAACAGTATATATAATATAAAACTGCATGCAGGGCACTGGACAAAGCACTAGGGACAAAAGGGATGTGAAATGATTTGATACAGTAATGTAATCTGTAAGATTACAGTGTACTGTATGCGTTATGTTTTTTGAACTTTTTGAATTTGCCACCGGTCTCCACCCCCATGCGTCGCAACGCTCACAGGGAACGGAGCCCGGAACACAGAGCATCGGGCAGATGATCCGGCGGAGGACACAGCGAGGGGACATGGAGGCGGCACACGCACATGACTTGGGGCACATGTGTCAGTAAACGCGGCCAGTTGACCTCAGCTGCCTACTCCAGTCCCTAGTCCTGCTAAAAGATTCTGTCCCTCATCAGAGAATATAAACATAAGCCATTTGGACCAGGTTCTGGTGTACTGTTCATTTTGATGTTGGGCCGTAAGGATAAGATCCTCCATTTTCCTGATGTCTTCCACCTTTTTGAGCCACATGCCCACAGTTGGAGGTTTGGTGGACTTCCACAGTAGGGGATGCATGCCTTTGCTGCATCTAATAGATGGTGGATCAAAGATTTTTTGTAGGCCTTACCTGACATGTTAGAAGCATGCAGCAGGAAGAGGGCAAGATCAGCTAAGATAGGACGCTCCGTGAACTTCTGTATCGTCTGTTGTATGGTCTTCCAGAACTGCTCCAGCTTGGGGCAGGTCCAGAAAACATGGAGAATCGTTCCCCGATCTCTCCGGCATCTCCAACAGAGGAAGATGGGAAGAACTTTTGTAATTTCGCAGGGGTATTGTACCATCTGGTGACTATTTTATAATTTTTTTTTGCATCTTTGTGCATATCGAGGATCTAAATGTGAAGTAAAGAATGTTTTGTTTTTGCCGTGACGTAAAGGTACACTGTATATCCCTTTCCCATGCTCCAAGGCCATGCATTTGATGGTTATCTGGTGGTGTGATCAACAGTTGGTAGGTGGCAGACAGTGTGTGAGGTAGGGCTCCCTCTTCTGAGCAATAAGTTTCATAGGTGGTCAAGGTCTGGTCAAGACTTCCAGGAGGAGGTAACGTTTTAAGGAAATGACTAAGTTGGAGAGCTCTCCAAAAATCTAGACGGAACAGCCCCTTCTGAGCTCATGAGGGTAGCTGTGGAGGGCCACCGACCGTTTGTGATGAACTGGGATGCTTGAAAGTAGCTTAGGGTTCGTAGGGAGCGAAAGACTGGATCTGTACATCCTGGAATGAATTCTGGAGTTCCCAGAATCGGGTGGAGCGGGGAACTAATAGACGTAAGGTGTAATCATGTAAAGAGAGACGAGCATGTTCGTGTAGTCACGCCTATCAAAGGATGGTTTTTCATAGTTCTTGGTAGTGAGTTATGACACCAGGGTGCTCTGTTCAATGGTATGGCACATTGAGTCTGTTCCAGCTGGGTCCATAATTTAGTGGACTGATGGCGGTTCCAGTCGATAAGTCTGGTCAAATGGGTTGCTTGTTGGTATTTGCGGAGATCTGGTACTGCCAAGCCTCCATAGCTGTCGTTTGCTGAGTCTGGGCCTTTTGTGTGCCCATATAAAGTCAAAAAAAGGGCACTAGTCTGGTCAAAGTAGTGAGAGGGGATTTGGATCGGTAGAGCCTGTAGAAGGTACAGGACTACAAGGGTCCCCGCCGGCGCTCCTGGCTCCTCCTTCTCATCGAGTGCTCCCACGGAGAGCCGCTTTCATGGAGGCACTTGTGGGGGGCACGCTCCCGAGTCCTGCTGCTATGTCCATCGACACAGACAGCAGGACTTGGCCCGCCCCTCCGGTTCCCATGTCACTGGATTTGATTGACAATCTATCCAATGAGGACCTGAGACAGCGCCTGGAGCTGCTGGGCTTGTTCTCGTTGCTGGAACGATCGGGTTCAGGTAAGGAAAAGGGGGGCTCTGGGGGGCTGCTGCACCACAAAAGGTTTTAACCTTAATGCATAGAATGGCTGGTGTCATAGGTGATCACATGTGCAGCACCATGGCAACTGCAGATTTACATAAAGACTAAGATGACGGCATACATAGGGGATAGGAAATACATATGCACTTTCATTTCAAATTACCAATATACTTCATTGAATGCTATCTGATGAGATGAAAAACACATTTAATTGATAGATTAACTTTTGTATTTACTAAAACCTGCAACCTGTACTTTTCACTTTCCATGTATGAAAGTTCAGTAATAATTTGCTGATTTATTCTGAAATTCCAAGTTCACATCTTCACTGAACAGGCCTAAACGTAATGGGATTGATTTACTAAAAGCAAAATAGGCTGTTCACATTGCAAGGTCATTTGCCCCACAGTTTACTGAATGTGGTGACATTTCACTTGCCAAAGAATATCCAATCACGTGCAAAGAAAATAAAAAACAGCATTTTTGCTTGCACATGATTGGATGATGCAAGACAGCAGAGATTCACTTCTTTTACCTAAGCTCTGGGGGAAATTCCCTTGTAAAGTGAAAAGCCTATTTGCCTTTAGAAATCAACCCCAATAGCTGTAGTAAAGAACCCTATGCTTTAGGTTTGGATATTTTGATTTCTATTTATGTCTCATTTTAGAATGTGCCTCTCGTGCATATCAAACAGTTCTATTTTTACACTGATTAATGTAGATAATCTCACCAACTTCCCCCAGACCTCCGCAGCCAGCAAGTGTAAATGCGGTTTCATTACCCATTACCCAGCTCTTAGCAGCAATGTATAAACACTTCAATTACACCCAGTCAGCCTTGTGAAAAACAGAAACAGGAAACATGCTGTGCCACCCCGCTGATGTTTTTTAACGTGTAGATAACTTTATTGTAATTTATTGTTTTATCGCTACAAAATAGCTTTTTAGTTATTATATAATATCGGAAACAGAGTAGGCAAAGCCAATCTGTCAAATGTTTAACATTCAAATCAAGCACTGGTTATAAACTACATGTTCCTTGGTTTAGCTTGCAGAGCACCGCGTGAAAACATATGCCCCCTCCTTTACCCTCACCAATCCCTAAACGCAAAGCTCTTTTGTAACCAAAAGAAATACTCGCATTGCGGGGGGGGGGGGTTTAGAGCCAGAGCTCTGACTTGGGGCAGAAAGTCACTATTTGCATAGTGTGAAGGGGCGGTCACTTTTTTCATTCAATGGACTGCATTTTTTTTTTTTTTTTTTTTTAACCTTTTTTTAAAAAAAAGTCCCATATGCATATTACTAGAACTGACCAATACATATGATCGTATATACCAGGGATATGCAATTAGCAGTCATCCAGCTGTTGCAGAACTACAAGTCCCATGAGGCATAGCAAGACTCTGACAGCCACAAGCATGATACCCAGAGGCATGATGGGACTAGTAGTTTTGCAACAGCTGGAGGTCCGCTAATTGCATATCCCTGATATATACCATTTCTTTTAATTGCAGTAATAACCGTAGCCACCTCCATTGTTTATGAACTGATACTGCAGTTACTCACAGTCGAAGTTCAGAGAAGAGGAGGCAACAGGAAACATTTATCAACTGTAATGCAAATTACAAGCAGCTACACTGGTCTTTTATTATCAGTACCCACAGAATTTACATGCCCATTGTCTGACTTTAACAATACTGGATGACAAGTGGGTTTTCTAAAGGGTGTCTACATTAGACAATTTGGCATCACTTCTGTTAGGGCAAAACTTACCAGCAGAGACAGAAATTTCAGCCAATTACTAATTCAGGCTGATTTACCAAAAGTTGAGAATGTTTTTTTTAAATTGTGTGAATATTCACTTCAATCATTCAGTCATATGCAGATGAAATAAGTAAACAGGACTTTAATTTTCACATGAGTGAATAAGGCCCCTTTCACTCCTACCAGGATTTCAACGCAATTTCAGGGAATGCCTGTGTAAACTTGAGGTCAACGGAGCTCAACTCGCATCAAAGTCGGACCAAAGTAGTACAGATATGAATGGTTGTCATTGGAAATCATTGGAAATCATGGGGTACGACTTGTCACGCAACTCTGCAGTCCCAAGTCGCAGGACAAGTCACACAAGGTGGAAGGGGCCTAACTGAAGACCTTCAACTCATTTGGCCCTCTTGATCATGGCCTCAAGAGGCTATAAAGTGTACATTCAGGTGTATTTATCAGTCCGCAGCCACATACAGCCAATCTGTACAAAGCAATGACAGGTTGGTGAAGCCGTGGCTGTACAGATAAACAAAGAGGTCTAGTACATCACTAAACAAATATTTATTGATAATAAACCCAATTAGTGCATACTCACAATAGCCTAAGGCCATACATGACCTGTGGCTGCAGGAAAGAAGTTTGCATGATTCCCCCATCAGCACAGACAGTGCTGACAGGGAAATCCCTCCTGATGAGCAATTGTCTTCTCCCGGCAGCAGAAGCCAGTGATTATCGCTAGCAGCTACAGCAGCCATTAGCGATAATTGCAAGAGATCTGGCAGGCTGGTTGCACCCAAATTAAACGATCGATCAACTTGGTACATTCAGCATGCCCATTAATGGTCTGAACCTCGGCCGGTTCCTGCTGAACAGGTCAAGATTCGAAACCGTGTATGGCCGGCCTAAGGCAGAAAGAGCAGTAAAAGGACAATCCAAATGGTAGGGCAGTTCTGTTAAAGATGACAATCACACGACCCTGACATTACCCAGACTTGCTAGCTGATGTGTTTCAAGGGATGTGCCCTCTTCTTCAGAGCAAAGCTTTGGTTTGGTAATGTACTAGGCCTTTGCGCCTTTTTGTTTTTTGCTTATGATGATAGACTCCCGGGTCTGAAAAAGGAGACATTGACATAGCTTACCAATTGCAGATGGCACAGGACATCTGAATAGTCGAAGGAAAGGGGAATGAGGGGGTGCCAAGCCGCCAATAGTGTAGCACGTTTATTGTTTGACAAACGAATATACAGTTAAAAATACACTCAAAAATGTCAGTAGAAAACGGGCATGTCATTAGCGCCAAGGAAAGATTGCTAGTGGGAATTCAAATCCAGGCTGGAGCTGCTAGGAGGACAGGTCTGCTGCAAGATTCCTTGCAGAGGTATCGGCAAGCCGCTGGGAAGCCGCCACGAGGGATTCAAGCTGTCAGAGGAGCTGTCAGATACCAACGATGCAGGTGCCAAATCAGGAACACGTTTAGAGGGCCCAGTCCCGCCTCCTTCGTCAGCCAGCCTTCGACCTAGCGGCTCAAGCCTGGATTTGACTTCCCGCTGGTGATCTCCCTTGGAGCTAATGATGTGCCCATTTTTTTTTTACTGACATTTGTGAGTGTATTTTTGTCTGTTTATTAGCTTGCCATACAATAAACGTCCTACACTATTGGTAGCTTGGTGCCTCTCTTTGCCCTTCCTTCTTTTATTGCAGTGCCTGGGTTCCCAGCCTGCTCCAGGAGGCAGCTTTGCTTTTACCAGCAGTGTCAGCTACATACTGTTATTTATTCTAAACCTATACCTCTGGGACTATCTTTTAAGTGTATTACTTGCACACAAATTTATCTCTAATTGTAGTTGGTTTATAAGTGTTTTTTTACTTGTACAGGCTAACAGTTCATTGATCAGCTATGCTTTATTTTATTCAAAATCTTTCCTTTATACACTCTTCAATTTGCATACACTTACCCTCGGTTGTCAGCTAGTGCAAAGCTAAAGTATTTAGTTGTGTTTTGATTTATTGACACCTGAATGGTCACCTATTATATTATCTCCCAATGTTTACATGCATACTGAACTTACGCACTACTGGGAAAGCAGAGGCCTATGTTCGGGCCAGTGCGCAAGTCCCCACATGCATGTAAACAATGTGACTTGTGTATATACCTCTCTTCTACTATGCTGCATGGCCCTCTGGATGTGAGCAAGAGGCTGTTGTAAATCAGCTTCAATTTTCTTCTGTGCCGGGTCAGACTGACATGAAGAGAAAAAAAATCCTGCACTAAAAAAGGTAATTATACAACTACTTTCACTCTAGAGATCCCTACAAATTTCCAGAACATAGCCAAATGTTAAAGGTATAAGCTTACCTTTACCAAAAAAACTGCCTATGCAGATAAGGGATGTCTGTAAATGAAACCAAGCTGTGTAGCTTTGACCAAAACTGAATAATGCTTTTGTACAGGTGTAGGCCACTAAAGGCCCCTTTCACACGGGCTGTCTGATCAGGTCCGCCTATCAGTTTTTTAGGCAGACCTGATTGGACCCTCCAGTCTCCCCTATGAAGCGGCGGATGTGAGCAATGACATCTACTGACATCCGCTGCTATCTGATCCTGTTCACAAAATCCAGACGGATGGTGGTCCTATTTTCCATCCATCTGGCAGATCAGATACAATCAGTTTGAAACTTACAGGTGGTCTGTTTTCACCCGATTTCCCCATAGAGGAGAGCGGGACTGGGTCCGTATCCACTCTAAACAGTGAGTGGAAATAGACCTGTCATCCGCCTGCTCAGTGGGGATCAGTGGAGCGATCCCCCTCTGAGCAAGCAGAGTCTATCAGGTGGAGGCTCCTGAGTAAAAGAGGCCTTAGTACCTCATGAGGCCTGACCTGAAAACGATTTTGCTAGGATTTTGCTAAGAGAGTCCCAGTTATTACTGTTCACCTTCACCACCACAGGAACAAGCTCTCAAATGCTGGGCTACGCATCAGAGGAGAGAAAGCACATGTGGGGAGGTTTGAATCAGAGACAGAGTTTTCAGGTCAGGCTTCATGAGGTATGTAAATGGGCTACACCTATAGCAAGGGCATCATTCAGCTTTAGGCTCGGTTCACACCTAGCCAACTCCAAAGTTGCACGATTTTCAGTGCAACTTTGGAGTCCGAATTTGATATGGCTTTGAAGTGACTTTGATAAGACTTTGACACTCTCTGGCATTGAAGTCATGTCAAAGTCAGATCAAAATAGTGCAGGAACCTTTTCTGAAGTCGAAGCGACTTCAGTAGTGTCAACTGGAACAGCTCTTAGGCCTGATTCACACCTATGCATTTTTAGTGCTTTTTGCATTTTGCAGATTTGCTCTACAGTCCATTTAACATGGTTTCCTATGGAACAGGCTCTGTAGTGCAAATCTGCAAAATGCAAAAAGCACTAAAAATGCGTAGGTGGGAATCAGGCCTTATAGAGACACATGGCAATTTACATATCCTGCAACTTTGGGTCTCAAATTTGGATCCTAAATCGCAGAAGTGCGAAATGAGACTTAGTCAGAGCTGCACAGCTTGTTTTTATCTACAGACGCCCCTTATCGGCACAGGCAGTTTTTTGGTAAAGGTGAACTAACCCTTTAAAACTTTGTATCTACCTACTAATGACCAACTTCACAGTGAAACTATTAAACCTTGTACACACGATTGGACTTTGACGGGAAATGTTCGATGACAGGCTGTTGGCGGAAAATCCGACTGTGTGTATGCTTCATCGGACAATTGTTGTTGGATTTTCCGCGGGCAAATGTTGGCTAGCATGTTTAAAACATTTTCAGCGAACAAATGTGTGTCGCCGGATTGCGTGTGTACACAAGTCTGTCGGACAAAAGTCCAAAGTACAAACATGCATGCTCGGAAGCAAAGACTAGAGGTCGACCGATATGGGTTTTTCTCTGGCCGATGCCGATGCCGATATTTAGAAATCGCAGTGGCCGATGGCCGATATGTGATGCCGATTTTTTTGGGCCGATATATTAGGCCGATTTTTTTTTTTTTTTTTCCCCTTCATCTCATAAAATCTAACATTTAGACCCCTTTCACACTGGGGCTTTTTTCAGGCGCTTTTGGGCTAAAAATAGCGCCTGTAAAGTGCCTGTAAAACGGCTCCCCTGCAGTCTCAGTGTGATATCCCGAGTGCTTTCACACTGAGGCGATGCGCTGGCAGGATGTTAAAAAAAAGTCCTGCAAGCAGCATCTTTGGAGCGGTGTATACCACCACTCCTGCCCATTGAAATGAATGCACACCGCTGCCAAAGCGCCTGCAAAGCGTTTCGGCAGCGGCGCTTCAGGCGCGCATTTAACCTCTTCCTCGGCTGCTGCTGGGTGATAAGCTCCCCGCTAGCAGCCGAATAGCGCCGCTAAAATGACGGTAAAGCGCCGCTAAAACTAGCAGCGTTTTACCGTCAACGCATGCCCGCTCCAGTGTGAAAGCAACCTAAAGTGATACAGAAATTTTTTTTACATTTAAACATTTATTAAACAAAACAAACCTCCAATCAGTTCACTTGTATGTAGAATTTAGATTAAAAAAAATATAAAAAAAAAACTATATCTTAAAAATTAATACACAAAAACAGGTAATCAAAACTTTTGGACAAAAAAAAAAAATGGGCTAACTTTACTGCTTAGTTTTTTTTTTTTAATTTATTAGTGTATTTTTTTTTTAAATTGCGTTTGAAAGACCGCTGCGCAAATACCGTGTGACATAAAATATTGCAACAACCGCTATTTTATTCCCTAGGGTCTCTGCTAAAAAAAATATATATAATGTTTGGGGGTTCTAAGTGATTTTCTAGCAGAAAATACAGGATTTTTACTTGTAAGCAACAAGTGTCAGAAAAGATTTAGTCTTTAAATGGTTAAACTGAAAACTTCTCCACGGAGTTCAGTCTATTGATAAAAAAGAACTTGAAGAGATACAAATGTATCTTCTTATCAGACTTGGCAGGCTGCCCAGAGAAGGAGAGAAGATAACTTTCAGGCAACTTGCATTGACTTATATTACAGAAGTCATTTGCAAGTCACGGCTGAAGTTATAATCGGCCTTTTTTATCAGCACAATCGGCCGATGCCGATTAAGTAAAAAACGCCAAATATCGGCCGATATATCGGCCGGCCGATATATCGGTCGACCTCTAGCAAAGACGAGCAAGAAGTGGTCGGTCTTGTAATGGAGAATTAACATTCGTGACGTGGCAAATTATAAAATCTCGAAATGCAGCGCATATTCTCTTCTTCTTTAATGGGATAATAATGAAGCCGCTTTGCTGGTGATACTGATGGAGTTATTGCAAAATAATTTTCAAAGGCTTTTTTTTTCTAGTGATATCAAGAATAATATTACTATGCTTTTTTTTTTTTTTTGCCTACTCCCAAACTGTCATTTGAATTAAAACACATAGCCAAGTATTATTCTCCACAATTTTTTTATTGTGCATTAAAAAAAGAAAACAAATATAATTAGACATGCTATCTGCCAATAGAACTTAACCAAAAAGTTCATTCTATGCATCCAAAAATATAGAAAATATACCAAATCAAATCATTATTCAACCCAAAAAAATAATGTCAAAGCAATAACTCCAAGGCCAATAATAAATAACACGTTATCTCCTCCGATTCCGCAACATGGCTGGTTGACGAACGGCCGTACAAAAACAAACTGAACAGCGCGAAATGAAAAGTGCGAAATGAAAAGTGCGAATTCAACACTCACCAAACTTCCACCAACACGAAATTAGCAGAAGGAGCCCAAAGGGTGGCGCTAAAGAGCTGAAAAACAACGTAGTACGTCACTACATTTGTAATTGTTGGCCAACAATTGTGTGGCCATGTGTATGCAAGACAAGTTTGGGCCAACGCGGACAAAATTCCACGGTTTTGTTGGCCAACAATCCGATCATGTGTACGAGGCTTAACTGATTATGAAATTCTTTTAGATTTATTTGAATGGTTATGTTTTTTTTTATGGTATGCTATTATTGTTATGAATTGCTATTGATTATCAATTCAATCATTTTAAAATTTGTATTTAAATTTTAGACTTAAATAAACTTTCAAAAATTAGGCAAGTACAGCACAGCGTGGGAATACAAATGTTTAGTACAAATCTCAAAGCTGTTGGCAGCAAAGCAGATCATGTGAATATAGTTTAATCTTTCAACGAAAGGACGCAAAGTACTTCTCTATCATTCATAGTCAATGACTAAAATGCCTTCTAAAGACCTTCTTTCAGATCATTATTTGTTTATTCTTATATTAATACGATCCTGGGAATTTCATATATTAGCTATAAAAGCTACCCTTTCTCAATACTAAAAAGAGAGACCGGAAACATCACTGACTATGGGAACAGATCTAAATCCAAAATGATTCTAAAAGGATAACTAGCATCAGAGGGAACATAGTGTTATTTTTGCCAAATCCCAGAGCACAATCTTGGATTTGGAGTATAAGGGGATTGTAGAAGACAGTACATCCTGGATAACTGAGATGAACTCTACCTAGTACATCTGGAGAATGCCGCAACCCCACATCATACGCAAAATGAACTAATCTCAATATAAAATCTCTTCTATATAAGGACAATGTATGCCTCCCAAGATACTGTTGATATTATAGAGAGAATAATAGGTATGTATATCATTAATCAATGCAGCAAAGACGACATGGCGTTTCCTACATTTCCATAACAAACATTTGCCTTCATGTTCTTAGACTACTAGTTAGCAAGTGTTGAGTAATGTAGATATTACGCAATTTAAAAGTATGCTCCAGTCAAAATGAAAATTAAGCATTGAGATACATGCAGGAAATACAGCCTACAAGCTCATTAATTGAGCATCCTAGCTATTCTGTAATCATCAAAAAAGTTGAATGACCATACCCTTGTTACCATTTGTGGTCTGTTATGGTCTGTCCAGACAAAAGGGAATAGAGGGCTCCAACCTTCATAGCCACAATAATATTATCCCTTGTTCAGCTCCATTGAAAACCATGAGAAACACTTGAAACAGATGCATTTTTGAAAAAAAAAAAAAAATTGGGGAATTCATAAAAAGCTTCTATGACACTTTTTTGAATTCCATCATGCCTCCACCCCACAAATGTTGGTGCAAGCAACAGATTTATGTACAGTAATACCTTGGATTACGAGCATAATTTGTTCCAGAAGAATGCTTGTAATCCAAAGCACTCGTATATCAAAGCGAGTTTCCTCATAGGAAATAATTGAAACTCAGATAATCTGTTCCACAGCCACTGCTGGTCTATGCAGTACCGCTTGTGGCCAGAGGGGCGGGGGGCGCTGGAGACACACTCGGAAAAACGCTCAGAGACCACTCGGAGATGCTTGGGAACGGAGTGTTTCCGAGCCTTTCTGAGTGTCTGAGCGGCTCCGAGTGTCTCCGAGCGTCACCGCCGCCCCCGCACCTCTTGGCCAAAATGCAGTACTGCACACCCCAGCTCGTCTTGCAAGACAACGCTCACAAAACTAGTCATTGTTTTAAAAGATAATAGCTCGTATTGCGAAACTCTCGTAAACCGCGTTACTCGCAATCCAAGGTTCCACTGTACCTGTTGGAAACAGGTACATGAATTTTGGGCATTTTCTGCGTGCGGAAGTGCACTTGGATCAGAGTGTCAATATGGGCACTCCATCCTCAATGCAGCTGAACTCTCTCTGGGATAGCACAGTGGTGTAGTGGTTAGCACTCTCATCTAGCAGCAATAGGGTCACTGGTTCAAATCCCGATTACTACACCATCTGTTTGGAGTTTACTTGTTCTCCCTGTGCCTGCATGGGTTTCCTTCGGGTACTCTGGTTTCCTCCCAGCTGTCACACAGAAAGCTCTGTAGGCAAATTGTTTTATAGAGGGGGGAGGCAGAGCCCGATGGAGATTTACAGACACGATTTCCCAATCACGTCCACCTTCCCTGTGACTGACAGCAGGCAGTGGGCGGATCCGTAACAAATAGACAGCCTGCTATTGGCTGTCACTCACACGTAGAACATGGACCTGATAAGAAACTATGGTCTCAGCTTCCCCATCAGGCTCCGACCACTGTCAGCATTGTGTTTTTTTTGGTGCAATGAAACTTGGAAACAATGGGTTCTGTAGTCAGAGCAAACAACTGATCCTTGACAGTCCACCGTGGGCCTCATTTACACCGGCATTGTCAAACCCGCATTTAAATGTTGATAGAGAATATTTAGAAATTCGAATAATGCCAGTAATGATTTTTCAGCGGGGCTGTTGGGAGCATTTGCCTACATTTATATGTATTCAGTTTAGCTGCATTTAGAAAAAATAGAATTTTGTGAATCCAGGATCCAATTAGAAACTCTAAACATGGCTAAACACATGTAAAACACACAGTTATACCAGCTTTAAGCCCTAATTTGTGGTGGTTGAGCTGCAATTTTATTTTCTCCTAAAGCAGCCCATACATTAGTCACTTTTTAATTCAACCAGTAGGTTTAACAAAAAAAATGATTTGATTCACCATGCACACATTCGATGTGGATGGGGGAATCCTCCTGCTGAGCCTTTGTATTATTCTTATCATAATACAGGTTTATTATAGTGCCAGCAGTTTGCGCATCGCTTTAAAATATAAAGGGAGCCAATACAGCAACAATGCAATTCAATACAAGAGGATTAGGAGGGCCCTGCTCCTGGAAGCTTACAATCTTTTAGGGGCTGGGGGAACAAAAGGTGGTAACTGTGAGGAATAAACTGATGGGAGAAATAGAAGAAGATCTGGTTATTAGCTGAAGGCAGGATAGGCTTCCCTGCAGAAATTCCTGTTCAGGGATCGCCTAAAAGTGGACAGAGTAGGAGATAGCTGGACAGATTGGGGTATGGAGTTCCAGAGGATTGGAGAGGCTCTGGAGAAGCCCTGGAGACGAGCATGGGAGGAGGAGACAAGTATTTTGACAGCAGGGAGACTTCCCTGCCGTCCAAATACGCCGATCAGTGCTGCTGGCTATAGCCAGCGGAGCTGAACGAGTGGCAAAAATCCAACAGACTTCTGTACAGCCACCATGACCTTACATGGATCAAAATTCTGCTGGTCCCTGCTGAACCAGTAGGGCAAGGCTGTAGAGAAGTGTACACATGCCTCAGCTGCAAATCACGCTACCGCAAAAATTATAACCCAGTCGCAATCTGTCCGCAAAACGTGACCCATTCAAGTAACCACAGTTGTGGGGCATTGGTGCAGCCTATTTGAGGTTAAAACAGGTTTTGAGAAGGCGACACAATGTCTCCTCGCTGCCATTGCCAACCCTAAAGCAGGAATTAGTGATCTCGGAAATATAAAAGTCAGATAAAATTTCCCTGTGTTTACAAAAACTAAACGCAGGGGTGCCAGTGTGAATACGGCCTAAGGCTCCAGTATAAGGAATTTTCAGTTTTTTGTTAAACCCCTTTGAGCTACCTGTAAGCCTAAAAAAATACGGTAATTTCTTTAAACCCCTCTGGATTTCAAGAAAGAAGTTCCACTTTACTGAACTATGATTGTACTTTGTGACCCTCAGAAATATGCTATAAGTTAGAACACCCTGTCGGGTTTTTACTGCTATCCACCTCACCTATCCTGTACAAATATATCAAAATTAGTTACCGTATATACTCGAGTATAGGTCGATCCGAATATAAGCCGAAGCCCCTAATTTGCCACAAAACTGGGAAAACTTATTGACCCGAGTATAAGCTGAGGGTGAGAAATGCAGCAGCTACTGTAAGTGGAAAAGAGGGTCAACAATGCCCATCTGCAGCTGCATACCTCCCTGTGTCCTGTGCATGCCTCCCTGTGTCCTGTGCATGCCTCCCTGTGTCCTGTGCATGCCCCCCTGTGTCCTGTGCATGCCCCCCTGTGTCCTGTGCATGCCCCCCTGTGTCCTGTGCATGACTCCCTGTGTCCTGTGCATGCCTCCCTGTGTCCTGTGCATGCCTCCCTGTGTCCTGTGCATGCCTCCCTGTGTCCTGTGCATGCCTCCCTGTGTCCTGTGCATGCCCCCCTGTGTCCTGTGCATGCCTCCCTGTGTCCTGTGCATGCCCCCCTGTGTCCTGTGCATGCCCCCCTGTGTCCTGTGCATGCCTCCCTGTGTCCTGTGCATGCCTCCCTGTGTCCTGTGCATGCCTCCCTGTGTCCTGTGCATGCCTCCGTGTCCTGTGCATGACTCCCTGTGTCCTGTGCATGCCCCCCTGTGTCCTGTGCATGCCCCCCTGTGTCCTGTGCATGCCTCCCTGTGTCCTGTGCATGCCCCCCTGTGTCCTGTGCATGCCCCCCTGTGTCCTGTGCAGCCTACGTGTGCCGATCTGTAGCCTCTGTGTGCCGATCTGCAGCCACCATTGCGCCAATTAGCGTGTCATAAAAACATACGGCGGCCATTCCAGTGTTCAAAAGCCGCGCCTCCTCCTCGTCTGTGATAGGCAGAACACTCAATTTCCCAGCAGTCAGTGTACAGCCTATCACGGACATCCGCTCATCCTCATACCACGGACGAGGATGAGTGGATGTCCGTGATAGGCTGAACACTGACTGCTGGTAAATTCAGTGTTCCGCCTATCACAGACGAAGAGGAGGCATGGCTTTTGAACACTGGAATGGCCGCCGTATGTTTTTATGACACGATGGCCGCCGTCTGTCTACGTGACATGCTGATCAGGTAGGCAGACGGCGGTGACTCGAGTATAAGCCAAGGGGGGCACTTTCAGCCTCAAAAAAAGGGCTGAAAATCTCGGCTTATACTCGAGTATATATGGTACAAATCCAATTATTTTACTATCCTGCTTTACCATTTCAGATAGGTTTGCTTTATGTTGTAAGCAATTCTGTGGGAGAGTTTGATGTCCAAAATATTCTTCACTTCTTAGTGTGACATATAAACTCTGACTGCGCTGTCATAATACACTTCACACAACACTTTGCGAGTGTTATAATAAACATTCCTAACATTTCTACTCCGCTCAGAGACATGATAAAATAGTCGCTAGCATAGCTAAACAAATGCCGGGTCTGACAGATATACTTTACAGAAGAAGTTCTGTAGAATTTAAACAGTCACTGTCTCTACTTCTTCCGAATATTAGTCCCATAGAGTTAATATGATGCCATTGCTAGAAGTTGGTGGGAAAAAATAAACATAAAATTACGGTCACTGAAGGAAACCACAATACCGCTGTTTCTACTGGGCTACAGATTACAATTTTGTGTTGGGCAGTGCAGATAAAATGATAGCATTTCAAGTAAAGCTAAACTCCAACTGAATATAAATAACCCAAACAAATGCATCTGCCATTGGCTCCTGCTGCTGTCAATTAAAGCAGAGTTCCACCCACTTTTTAAAGTTTGCCTCCCCCGATTCGTGACTGCATTTAAAATGACTCATCTTACCTTTTTTTTTCATCATTTCCACCCGCCCATTGGCTCCTCAATCCCATGAGTCAATGGGCATCCCCTGCTGCTAGCATCGTGTTATTTTACAACTGGAAATGGTGATGCAACTGGCGATGCTAGGTGGAGATAGGCACCATTTTTGATTGGGGAATTCAGTCTTTTCTTTGTATTGGTACCTGGCAGCAGCGAAGATATCGGTACCGGCGGCAACAGGAGCAACATCGCAAAGCAGAGATGCTTTTATTGCACTGCATGAGAAAACTGAGAGGGGGTACTGCACATGTGTGAGATTGGGAGGTGCATGCTGGGTAGCCAGCTGCACCTAATCCCAGAAGAGAGAGTCCCAGCGGGCTTCAAATGCCAAAAAACAAGATGGCTCCTCGCTTTATCAGGAGTTCCAAGTAAGTCCTAAGATGTGCACAAAGGCGGAAACTCTATAAATTTACAGCATATGCTGATTTTTAATCTACAAGCGGCAACAGTTACGGGGGGGGGGGGGGGGGTTTATTTAAAAGAGAAAATAAAACAATGGCTGGAACTCCACTTAAAATCCTGTGAAGAGGGAGCAGGGGTGGAACGTGCAGCGCTGTGTTCATGAGTGGACGCACACAGCTTTGCTCAGGAGTGAGCCCCCATATCAAGCAGCTTGCTTTGGGGCCACACGCATAGGAGGACGAGCCAAGAGCACCTACAAGGGAACCCAGAAGAGAATATTTGGGGTTGCTCAGCACAATACTATTGCACAGAGCAGGTAAGTATAACATTTTTATTATTTTAGTAAAAAAGTATGCACTTTTAGGTATAGTAGGAAAGTAAAACTTGTTATTTTTTGGATATAGTAAAAAGGGATTAGGACCTCTGTTGGTGTTTTATTGCGGTCTGTGTCCCCGCTAGGGATATTCACCCTCTCTAATTGTCCTATTGATTGTTATCAATGAAAGTGTGAAAAAAATCCCAAATTTGGAGTGGTCATTTTAATCATAATAGCAGGAAAACTTCCAACCAGGACACTAGTTCTGGTGACCACCAGAGATTTTCCTTACTTTAGAGGGAATCCCGCTCACTTTCTGTTGTGTCTATGGGACATGAAGTAAAGCGAAATTTCCCCAATGGACACAATAAATTGTTCTCCACTTCCTGTCCTGGTGACAGAATTCGTAAAGAGTGAAAATCTTTCTAGCATGGGGAGAAGTCTCCAGTAGGGATACAGACACCATGATGCACCAGGTTTGATTTACTAAAACTGGAGCGTGCAAAATCTGGTGCAGCTCTGCATAGAAACCAATCAGCTTCCAGGTTTTATTGTCAATTCTGAATTGAACAAGCTGAAGTTAGAAGCTGATTGGCTACCATGCACAGCTGCACCAGATTTTGCACTCTCTAGTTTTAGTAAATCAACCCCAGTATCTCTTTTTTAAAATGTAGAACTTGTTTTCTGTTATGTTCCAATATGAGCTGTCAAAATTCCAACCTAAAAACCCAAGAAAGAGTTAACTCTGTATAACATAAAACCAATAACGTACGAATGGGTGCTTTGTCTTTCTTAGTTTCTATGGACTAATGGTTATGAATCCATTTCCTCCTCTGCATAATCTAAGCCAAAGTACTGTGGAAGATGGTCCACCAAAAATGTTAAGCAGATACAAATGTGACAAAAATATGTAAACATCCCCATAATGTACTGTTTACACAAACTTAAGAACAGCTACGTACAGTAGGTCTGATTAATGTACTAGGTCTAATGCATTAGCCTAAAATAGCTTGCTGGGTTCCAGACAGAAAGCCTTGCTTGTATCACACGTTTAAGTGAGGCCTGCTTTCCAGATGATTTAGTAGGACTCTTGTCTCTCCAGGCAGACAAATATCATTAAAGAATCTAATTATCTGTAAAAGATTTTGATTGGAATGAATACATTGAAAGTAGTGTGACAACACGTAGCTGAAAGTGTCATATGCTATAGTCTATCCAGCATGTCTAACAATTGTTGTTAGGGGAGAAACTCATTTTTTGATACATGGACTGAGGCAGCTTTCTGGATTGATGATAAAGGAAATGATCTATGATAACACTGATGGTTATGGAATGTGCTGGATATTTTCTTTTTTACTCATTTCTTTTTCTTGTGGGACCTGATAGTTCAGAACATAGACAGAATGTTTCTTATGCCCCGTACACACGATCTGACTGTCTGCCAACAAAACCGTGGATTTTTGTTTGAAGGATGTTGGCTCCAACTTGTCTTGCATACACACGGTCACACAAATGTTGGCCAACAATTACGAACGTGGGAACATGGTGACGTACAAGACGTAAGTCGAATCGAGAAAAAGGAAGTTCAATAACCAGTGCGGCTCCTTCTGCTTGATTCCGAGCATGCGTGAACTTTTGTGCGACATACTTGTGTATACACGATCGGAAATTCCGTCAACAAAGTTTTGTTGGCGGAAAATTTGAGAACCTGCTAGCCAACATTTGTTGGCGGAAAATCCGACAACAAATCTTCGACGGAGCATACACGCGGTCGGACTTTCCACCAACAAGCTCACATCCAATAGTTGTTGTCGGAAAATCCGATCAAGTGTACGAGGCATTAGAGTGGTCAAGTTGCTAAGGCCTGATTCACACCTATGCAGGTTGCAGTTTGCATATTGCAGGTGCATTTTGCGTTTTTCAAAACACGATTTAGATCCACTGAAGTCTATGAAACCAAAAATTTGAAAAAAGTCCCAAGCCGTTTCCATAAAATGCACAGATGTGAACTACATCCATAGGAAACCATGTTAAATGGACTGTAGTGTGTTTCTGTAGAACTGAAAATGCACTGAAAAATGCATAGGTGTGACCCAGGCCTAATTCAGGGTCCATTTCTATGTTCCTGAGGCAAGATTTGAATGTTGTTTTTCTCTCTCCTTCTGGTCCTTTTAATACCTAGCTAGAGCATCTACCTAGGTTAGCAGGGACCGGTCAAGTTTTAATCTGTGTGTGGTCATCCCTCCTTGAAAGAAATTAATTGTTTGATTGACTGCTTCATATTATCATTGGAAACATTTACATTTTGCACTATATTCTGGTGAAATGATGAAATCACTTTCTAAATTTATTTCAGATAAGCAATAAAAATGTCTTAGTGTAATAGTTCTAACAATGTTATAATGCTTGAAATGGGTAGACATTCTCTTCCTGGGGTGCAAACTTCTAATTGTCTTTCACCTTTTGGCAAGTTAGGCCAGCTATAATTCGACATACAATGGCTCCATGGGAGGGATTCCCCCCATTCTCCTTTCTTGGATATTACATCACTATTGTTCAGAACTGTTCCCAGAGTCCTCCTCTATTCACAAATGATTTTTTTAGGGGGTGGAATAATTCTATGGATTCTCCATTGGTAGTCTGGGATGCATTGAAATCATATCGCAAAGTGCTACTTGTAAAAACAAATTTCATTTGTCAGAGCAACCATGAATGAATGGGTGAGGAATTTGATGGTAAAAGTTAATTGAGCAGAACAGCTATATATGAATGATCCCTCTAATCTTTATTTGAAAAATTGGGTATTGGATCTAGGGATCTAGCAAATGGTTGAACATAGATGTCTAAGTAGTGCATTTAGAAGCAACTATAGCACAGGCTCAGCAGCAGAAAATGAAATGGGCATACTAGTCTCCTCTACCCCAGATATAGCAGATAGTCTACTGTCTCTAAAATGGCATATTCAGATGAAACAACTAGGTAATTATTTAGAACAGATAACATTACCAGTTTTGAAGTTGGGGGATATAGATAACTTAGAGCACGAGTCAAACACAAGGCCCGGGGGCCAAATCCAGCCCACCAGGCCATTTCATGTGGCCCTTGCACCTCCCCTGCAGCTACGGCACCTCCCTCATCTCCGCCTCCACCATGTCTGAGCAGTTGGCAACAGAGGACAACAGATCTCCTCCTACAGATCATGCACCTCTCTGTGATACCCTTGGTCTCAGCATTCAGCAGACTTTGGCAGCTTACTCCAGCCCTCCTTTGGTCCTCCTACAGACCCTGCATACATTCAGGGCGCATAGATTCCAATGGATTTTTTTTTTTTTTTTTTAAGCATGTGATTAGAGCCAGAGGCTCTAATATGTTTCAAAAAAGGGTCGACTCGGGGAGCAGAACTGGCTGCAGAAAAGGGGGGCACACACACCTATAGAGGGAAGGGGTAGGTAGCAGAGAATGCGCACCATTCTCCATGGATCGCCTCTGTGTCAGCGCACACCTCTCCTCTCCAACATCGATCCCTCCCTGCCGCCGACCCCATAAAGCTGGATTTCCTGGGCATGGTCCATCCAAAGATAGCAGCACACAGTAAGAGAGCCAGTGACCGGGGGGGGGGGGGGGGATTTAGTGGCAGGCTGGAGCGGCATGGGGGTCTGTGGCCAGGTCCGTCTGAAGCCCCCCCCTTCTGATGATGGAGCATCAGCCGTCGCTGCTCTAGACATCTAGTCTTACAGATACAACTGCCCTTTGAGGGCAACCAAAATGCATATGCGGCCCACAATGAATTAGAGTGTCCTTTTATTTTTGAAGCACTTGAATGAGCAGTGGACATGCTTCCATAATAAGGAATAGGATAGCCTCCCAGCGGAGGTATATAATACCTATGAATAAATTATCTTGCCATAACTATTGGATATTAATGCATCTTTTGAGCTCAATTTATTACCAACTCCTTTGTACAAGGGTGGTGGTTTTGATGGTACTGAAAGGTATAATTTGTGGACAGTAATGGAAAACATTCATTTTGTCCCCAAATGTATTAAATGAGTTCCAATATTGTATCAGGGTCCCCATGTAAGAACTAGATTACATAATTGTTATTTAAACTACAGGAGAGTCCCGGTCAAGACATTATCTGTATTTTTGCACGTTTTCCCTGTGCTTGCGTGGGTTTCCTCCAGGAACTTGGATTTCCTCCCACACATCAAAGACATGCTGAAAATATTAAATACAGTTTATATACTGTATGTATATGATAACATACATAAACTGTGGGCATACCTCACCCTTCCTGCTTTTGTGTTCCATGCCATACCAGCTTAGCAGAGCGGCACCTGGAAGAGTAATGCCGTGTACACACAACCGGACTTTGACAGCAAAGGTCCGACGGAATGAATCCGCCGGACAATTCGATTGTGTGTGGGCTTCATCGGACCTTTGCTGTCGAAAAATCAGACGGACTTTAGAAATAGAACATGTTTCAAATCTTTCCTGTCGGACTTTGGTGTGATCGTGTGTAGGAAAGTCCGTTGGGTCGGAACTCCGTCGAAAGTCCGCCAAAAAGTACTTCGGAGTTCAGTCCATCGAAAGTCCGCTCGTGTGTACACGACATAAGAGAAAGTTCTCCAAGGAATTCTCTCTGCTTTGGTCAGCCTAAGAGGACAGGACATCTCTTCACTATGCACTGGTCACCAGTCTGATTAGGAAGCCTGATTTGTGATAGGTCATCCTTCAGCAGGCTTTGCCAATATCAGATAGTCCTGCAGAGCTGCAGGAAACGTGACTCATGGCTCTACATGGATACCAGAATAGTGATAATGCCTGCCCACTGAACTAAAAGTTGAGTCTAGGGTAGTCTAGGTAGTGAAGTGAAATTTACACAATGGGACACATATTAAGAAAATAAAAACAGGAGGTACCAACCATTCCCTACTCTATCCCAAACTAAAAAAAAATAAAAAAAAGTTGTTTGATTAACTGTCCATGTAAAATTGTAACACACACTTTGGATGTGGAGGCTGGTCCAGGTTGGTGGAGGATGGAGGTTGGTCCTTGAAAATTATTAGAAGGGTATTATGATTTTGGGGAATTAGCTATATTACCTAAGAGGTTTGGTGTATAGAAATTCAACTACATAACATGGGGGGTTATTGGTTCAACCATTTCATTGATGCACTACCTCAAGATACACCTCAAAAATGAATTAAAAAGACAAAATGTCTGGATAAACACTGTATATAAGCACGTTACAAGTTTTGTGTTCTCTTTTATAAAAATACCATCAGTGCTGCTACACAAAACTATAAATAGTTACTTGGAAGTTAACTGCTGCTTAGGGACCTGCTAAAAAGAATCCAGCAACGGCAGTAAATTCTTCTGCATTCAATTAGTATGATCGTTTAGCAGAATCTTTTGAATGAGGTTCCGTTTGTGTTCCAGGAGAGACCTTCAGCATCATAATCTCTCCAAATTGCCTGCAGGCACTCACTGCATATTTAATATGACGTCTTCTATTTACATCCTGCTTCTACCGATACGCCAGACTATTTATGAAGACGAGATTTAAGGACAATGGTTGTCTATATTTTTGTCTGAATGCACTCCTATTATTTATGAAAACATCTGATACAAATACAAAGTATTCATTGTACCCTAAGAACACATAGCCATTTCCACCAAATACTCGTTCAACACCTTACTGGATCTATTGTTGTTTCACTATACAATTTTACAGCGGCTCTATCAATTTTGTTTTCGTTTATATATGCTGTGCAGTAAGAGTCATTACTCGAAAACTGGGGTCTCCAAACTTTTGAAACAAAGGGCCAGTTTACTGCCCCTCAAAATTTGGGGGAGGGGAGCAGACTTTGTTCAGTGGAAGCAGAAAATGATGTCTGTGGAAGGAATATTGTGCCATCTTTGGTGTCAGTGGGAATAATAGTGCCTAATTGTTGGTATCAGTGGAAGGAATTGCCCCTTATTATTGGCCAATCCCTAAAAAGGGAGGAGTCTACGACGGTGACGTCATCACGTTCTCGGACGGGCTTTGTAGTACAGGAAGTGAATCGAGGCACACGGAGACACCGCTGCTGTGTATGATATCTCTCATGCCACATTATTTTCTGCCAAATTGTAAGTGCAATTCTTTTATTCTATTAAAAACCTTTTATCATACGTTATTGCACTATGGATGTGTTTTGCTTTCTATTTCCGGTCATGATCGAGTGTTAAAGCTACTGGTCCCGCTCTGTATCTGTGGTTTTGGGAGACCATAATCCCTATGCTGGGCGAGACTGCTGTAATAGCAGTCATCGCCGTCCGGTAAGCAGACCTTACTCACACACTCCTTGGTGGATTATCTACTTCTTATCACACCTCTCCTGGACGAGGGTTTTTTTTCTTTTTGTGGACTCTACTATTATGTTTTGGACTATTACACATATTGTTTTTTTATATATATTTTTTCACACGCACTTGTGAACAAAGTTTGTTTTTTGATCGATTGATTTTGCTTATGTATCTACTGACTGATATGATGTCACTTGGTGGTTTTTATTTATAATTTTTTATATGTCACATTTATATATATATATAGCGCTGCACTTTGCTGTTTACCCTTATTATTGGTGTCATTGGGAGGAATAGTGCCCCATCATTGGGAGGAATAGTGCCCCATCATTGGTGTCATTGGGAGGAATAGTGCCCCATCACTGGTGTCATTGGAAGGAATAGTGCCCCATTATTGGTGTCAGTGGGAGGAATAGTGCCCCATCATTGGTGTCATTGGGAGGAATAATGCCCTATCATTGGTGTCAGTGGGAGGAATAGTGCCCCATCATTGGTGTCAGTGGGAGGAATAGATGGCCAAATAAAGGCACGCAAAGGGCTACAGTTTGGGGACATCTGCTCTAAAATATACTTATTTTAGGGGAAAAAAAGAACATGATATTTAGATATGTGTAAAGGCCCGTACACTTGATAAGAAGATCGGAAGAAAAATGTAGTACGACAAACGATCAGCCAATAATCTGATCGATAGTATAATGCTTTCGACAGCCGATTCCAACTGTTCGGACCACAAAAACTGAAGGTGCAGGCTAGAAAACTTTTAGCGTACATGAACACAACGTCCAATTTACGTTTATTTAGTACAGTTTTTATTCCGAAAAAATTCTGTCATATGAGAATTTTCGTAAGTGGGGTAACCTCTTCATTTTCGATATGATACTAGAATGCAATAAAAACGGGCGATCATTATCATCAATGGCCAGCTTTTAAAACTGCCTTCATTCCAAATGATGATATAATTCAACTACTGATGGACTCCTGTTGGACCTCTTTCACACTGAGGTGATTTTCAGGAGTTTTCACGCCTCTAAATAGCGCCTGAAAACCGCCTCCCATTTATTTTGGTGTGTCTTTTCACACTGGGGTGGTACGCTTGCGGGACGTTAGGAAAAGTCCTGCAAGCAGCATCTTTGGGGCGGTTTGGGAACGCTGTATACAGTGCTCCCAAAACACCCTGCCCATTGAAATGAATGGGCAGTGCTTCCAAAGCGCCTGAAAAGCGATTCGGAAGAGCTGCAACATGGGCGTTTTTAACCCCTTCTGTGGGGTTAAATAAGCCCTGTTAGCGGCCGAAAAGCACCGCTTAAACAGTGCTAAAGCGACGCTAAAACAAACGGCGCTAACACGGCCACGGGGTCTTAGAAGTCCAGGGGTTCTTTCGCCTGTTTTTTTTTTATTATAATATATATATATATATATATATATATATATATATATATATATATATATATATATATATATATATATATATATATATATAATCTATATCTATACATACACACACACACACACACACACACACACATATACATATATACACACACACACATTTGTGTTCAAAAGTTTGCATCCTTTTTAAATCATATTGATAACATAAATCACCCAAATAGCCCTGATTAAAAGTTTATATGCCCTGGAATGTTTGGCAGAAGGTGGCACACACAGGTTAAAATGGCAATTAAAAGGTTAATTTCCCACATTTGTGGCTTTTTAAATCACAATTAGTGCCTGTGTATAAATAGTCAATGAGTTTGTTAGCTCTCACATGGATGCACTAAGCTGGCTAGACACTGAGCCATGAGGAGGTAGAAAAGAACAGTCAAAAGACCTGCGTAACAAGATAATGAAACTTTACAAAGATGGAAAAGGATATAAAAAGATATCCAAAGCCCCGAATATGCCAGTCAGTACTGTTTAATCACCTATTAAGAAGTGGAAAATTAGGGGCTCTTTTGATACCAAACCAAGGTCAGGTAGACCAAGAAAGATTGCAGTCACAACTGGCGGAAGAATTGCTCAGGATACAAAGAAAAACCCCCAATTACAATACTCTTACTCATCATGAAGAAACAGGCTGCCACAAGTGATTTTCCTTTAGCTATTGTTAGCAATGCCAGCGAGTTATATTGTTTTTCGTATAGAGTGCCAACATTGCTTAATAATCTCTTAAGATATTATAAAGTTTATTATTATTATATGACATGTTAAATAAACAGATTGAAAATATAAATGACAGGCATCAAAGCTTTGAGATATAATTAAAAAAATATATATAGTGTAGGCGACATGAGAACAATAACACGGAATGTTGCTCAGGTTGGTTATCAGTGGTTACAAACCTGTTCTGAGCTTCCTTGTACGATCTGGCCTGGTCTGGTAACAAGTCTGTGTAGACTATGACCTTCCTGCCAGATTATTCCAATTCACACTAAACATCAGACCCTTGACATGTTATTAAAATAATGTCGCTGGACCACAACTTCAAGATTTAAATCACCCAGCAGTTTTATATGCTGGACTCCTGATTTCCCTAGTCTTCACATCTGCCATTAGTTCAAATTATGCCATTATAAAACATACACAAAACATAAAACCACTCATACTGCACTCACTAAGATCCTGAGTGCTCAGGCTCAAATAACACTAAAACCCTGATCTAAATGGAGAAAGGATGAACCGCTCACAAGAAGAGTGTCTCCTGCAGCTAGCCCAAGAGAAGAATTCCTCCAGTGTACAGTCCAAGGATTGGCTTTCATCCCAGGAGACGAGCACAACCGATACAGAGCATTTGCTTAGCGTTCCCTCTGTATAAATGTACACTGCCATAAATGCCATTATGAGGGTTATTCCCTCTCTTTTCCATGAACATTCCTCTCTTTTCAGAGAATTTTTTATGTATTTTTTTACTATTTTCTACAATGGGTAGTAGGCACAACTGTGATGATGGACAACAGCATGGAATGGAACTATGAAAGGGAAATGCAAGGAGCCAGAGGGTGACTTGGACCACCATACTCCACTTATTATGGAAACCAAAGTTTTGGATCAGAATGACCCCCTAAATATTGACACATGTAGACAGGACACATGAACCGTCAACAATGCAAGGATTCAAACATATGCACTAGAGCTGCACAATTAATCATTAAAAAATCTTGATCTCGATTCAACCCCCCTGACGATCTCTATTGCAGAGTTTGCCGATTCTTTCATATAACAAGTGGAGAGACTTAGGCCCCTTTCACACGTGCAGACAGTATGTCCGTATTTCATCCATCCTTTTTCAGATAAAATACGGACATACATGCATCCCTATGGGATAGCGGGTGTCAGCGGATGAACATCCGCTGACACCCGATATCATCTGTCCCCGCTATGGTCCGATTCGGCAGACGGAGGAAAATCCTAGTTTTCTATCCGTCTGCAGAGCGGATCAGATGAACACGGACAGGCGGTCCGTGTTCATCCAAACCCCCCATAGGGGGGGGAGCGGAGATCTGACAGGGTGGTCCCTGCACAGTGTGCAGAGGCCGCCCTGTCATCCACCGGCTCAGCGGGGATCAACGAAGCGATCTCCACTGAGCAAGCGGATGTTCACAGGGCGGATCATCACAGATCCGTCCCATGTGAAAGGGCCCTTATCTGCTCACTCAGCTGTCAAAAAAAACCATCCGGGAAGTCTGCCAAGCTTTTAACATGAAACATTGTAACTAATGCTTCCTTCTTAGATCAAAGGGATAAACTTCTGTGTGTAAAGAAAAAATCCAGGCAGTCTGCCAAGTTTTTAACAACGTGTAAATGCAGGAAGTTTAACCACTTAAAGTCTAAATCTTTTTCTGACACTTCTTAAGTTAAAATCAATATTTTTTGCTAGAAAATGACTTGGAACCCCCAAACATTTATATATATTTTAGCAGAAACCCTAGGGCAGTGATGGCTAACCTTGGCACTCCAGATGTTTTGGAACTACATTTCCCATGATGCTCATGCACTCTGCAGTATAGATGTGCATCATGAGAAATGTAGTTTCAAAACATCTGGGGTGCCAAGGTTCGCCATCACTGCCCTAGGGAATAAAATGGCAATTGCTGCAATATTTTATGTCACACTGTATTTGCCCAGCGGTCTTTCAAACGCAATTTTTTTTTGTTTTAATGTGAAAGATGATGTTACGCCGCGAGAATCATGAGAGAATCGTGATCTATCTTCTAAGCAAAAAAAAAACGTGATTCTCATTTTAGCTAGAATCGTGCAGATCTAATATGCACAAATGAAAAGTGGACCTTGCTATAGTGCAGGGTCCCCAAACTATGGCCCTCAGTTGTTCAGGAACTACAATTCCCATCATGCTTAGTCATGTCTGTGAATGTCAGAGTTTTACAATGCCTCATCGGATGTGTAGTTCGGCAACAGCTGGAGTGCCGTAGTTTGGAGATCCCTACTATAGTGTAAAATGATAGTCCCAGTTAGCATCCCAGGTCATACAATAGCAAGCTGCCACTATACTTTATACAGGAAGATTTCATTTTTAGGCTTAGGCATTTCACAGGCTTTCAGGCATGGTGAATGGGAATTTGCACAAAAAAAATAAAAAGGAGCAGAGGTGTTGAAGGCAGTGAGCTGGCAACTATATGCTGATGATTACGATGATAAGGTCTGGGCATATGGGCGAGTTGCTCCTAGGACTTTAACCATAACGCAGACTACTAGGAAAGCCAGTTTGCCGATCAAACATGCTGTACATGTTTCAGTGATTGGATTTTCTTTTTGTTTTTGAAAACCATAGATGGCTACATATTGATAAGAATTACAGTAAGTTAGAATTGGTAGCGTAGAGATGAGCCACAGCACACGCTTGTAGGGGTATTGGCCCGATTGCAATTCATGAAAAAAAAGTATGTCGAAATGCAAGACTTGAGAAAGGCAGGCTGTGCCCCATCAAAACGTTGACATTAAATAAACTAAGTTGCAAAATTCCTCCTGCTGAAAGTCCAGTTGTGTGCACCTACTGCCTGTCGCATACACTAATGCCCCGTACACACGGTTGGATTTTCCGATGGAAAATGTTCGATGGGAGCTTGTTGTCGCAAATTCTGACCGTGTGTAGGCTCCATCTGACATTTTCTTGGAATTTCCGTCACACAAAATTTGAGATCTGGATCTCAAATTTTCCGACAACAAAATCCATTGTCATAAAATCCGATCGTGTGTACACAATTCCGACACACAAAGTTCCACTCATGCTCGGAATCAAGCAGAAGAGGTGCACTGGCTATTGAACTTCGTTTTTTCTCGACTTGGCGTATGAGTTGTACGTCACCGTGTTCTTGACGTTCGGAATTTCCGACAAGATTTGTGTGACCATGTGTATGCAAGACAAGTTTGAGCCAACATCCGTCTGAAAAAATCCATGGATTTTGTTGTCTGAATGCCCGATCGTGTGTACGGGGCATAGTTGTAATTATCATTTACGGAGAAATTATTGTATTTTCGCCAAAGGCAGTCAACGAGACCTCAAAAAAAAAAAATGACACATGGCTAAAATTAACGTTCGTTATTGCAAATATATACTATACCTTAGTGAATTGTGTTTAATGTGGCTTGTGTACCATTTACTTATATTATACCAATAGTTTTACCAAAGGCAGAGTTTTGCTTTAACTTATTACATTCCTTTCAATCAGAACAGGGTCATGTAGAAAATTGGAAGAGCTGTAGACCCATTATTCTTGGGAAACAAAGCATAAAGGCACATTCTTCCTGCCTTGATTACTTTCAGGATGTTGCTTTGTTCAGGCCCAAACAAACTGTTTCCACTTTCTTCTGGTTACTTTCCATCAATTTGTTCTTATTATGCAGGGGAAATAAAATATCAGTAAAAAGCTCTCTAAACCCCTGTCTAGATTATAGAACACTAGGAACAAGTGACAGTTAAACAAATAAAAATGCCCCAGTCTCCATTAATGAATATAATCTTCAAGTCCTTCCTACCATTATGCTTGTTCTCCAGTGTAGGTCAGAAGCCAAAGTCAAAAGAAGATTGCTATAAATTCCCATGGCTCTAATAAACAGCATAAATTAAATAGTAAAACAGGACAGAGACTAATTAAAAAACTACACATGAGTGCACTCTAAGAAACAATTGGCACAACATATTTACAGCAAACAGAAATAAGCGCAGCACACTAATGTGGCAAATGTTTTAGAAATATTGCTGAAATGTTTTTGATCCACCATAGTACGGTAAGAGCAATTCAACCTCTGATATGGTTAGTACGCTACACCAGTCTTTTTCAACCAGGGTGCCTTTTGGGTTCTTCATGGGTGCCTTGGCAATATGCCCAAAAATTGCTCCAAATTGCCTAAAAATTGGACAAGCTAGCAGGCGGGCTAGGGGAGAAAACGAGAGGAAGAAGAAATGCTGGAATAATAGTCAATACCAGTGTGCAAAAAAGTATTTTATTTGAAAGAATGAGGCCCTGTTTACACCTGGGTGTTTGCAATTGCGGGCAGAATCGCTGTGATTTTGCCCACAATCCCAAAACGCTCTGCAAAACCGACAAATCAAGGGTGTGATTACTCCGCGACTGTCGCACGATAAACCGCGCTGCTATTACGGCAAACTGCATTGCATAAAGCTTGTCGTTTAAAAGGAGCAGGAGCTTCTTTTGGGCGACAAGCTTCATGTGACACAGTTTGCCACAATTGCAGCACGACAATCGAGGCAGAATCGCACCCACGTTTAGGTACCATTGAAAATGAATGGCACTTGAACAAGTGTGGTGCAATTTGACAGTTTTACAGAGTGATCGCAAACGCCACATAGGGGATTTTTTCCTTCTCTTCCCAGGTGTGAACAGGGCATAAAATACCTAAATCACAAGATCGTCCATTTAAAGGGTGCCTTGACTGGAAAAAAGGTTGAGAAACGCTGCTCAACACAATATCCAACCTCAACACAATAACTAAACCTCTTGCAAATTAGCAAACAAACAACTTTTGTATTTATTAAATTTTACTACCCAACTCTGGCGTAGGCCAAAATGACGTAAGTTCCTCTGCGCATGCACAGACACACTGTGGGTCTCTGATAGTTTTTTGGCAGAGACCCCTGTGCATGTGATTGCATATCTAATATTTCCCAAACTGCCTCCCAGGATGTGTAATGTAGCCATCCCAGGAGTTGTGAGATGTCCTGCAAGCATATACAGGGGATCTGGAGCATGCACACACACCATAGGCATCTCTGCCAGGTCCCGTAGACCTGGGAGATTTGACATGTGTCTGCAAATACACAGGGTCTTAATTAAAGGAGAATTACAGCCAACGCTCGTTTGGCTGTACTTCTCCTGTGGACCACAGGAGTACAGTTCGTTCTACACTCTGGTGACCCGTTTGTCCGCTGTCTGCTGACATCACAGAGCCGGTCCAGGATCGGGAAAGATCGAGACCATATGGTCGGAATCTGCCCCCATGCCTGGACGGATACCTGGCTCAGCCTCTGAGGGCCTGAGCCAGCCGCTCCCGGACCCTCCACAGCCCAGTGCTCTAGTGAGCGTGGTGGGGCAGAGCAGTGAGCCGGTGACTGACAGTCACCAGCTCTCTGCTCAGGGAGCTCTGAGAACCAAACTATCAGCGGTGTTTGATCACTTGGTTCTCAACCTTAGAGTCGGCGGGAACAGATGCAGCATCAGACTGATGCTGCAGCCACCAAGGGAAGTAAGAAATATATCTTCCCATGCCTCTCTTTTAAAGATAACAGATAATGAAGAAGAGGAGCAAAGGGAGAGCTTCTGCTTTCAAAAATACAACATTGGGTCTAGAAGGTATTTTTTCTGTTATTTTACGATAGGGACAAGTGTAGGGGATCCTCTTTTTTTTTGGGGGGGGGGGGGGGGGCTGTTAGGCACAGTGTAGTTGCTCTTTAGATTCCCCTGTAACAAATATCTGATATGTTTCCAATACTCTTCCAACTTCTTCAAATAAATGATCTGCCTGTAAAACTCCGCCACTTTGCAGGAGTAATGCTTGCGACAGCTCTGTGACAGATTCATATAAACCTTTTGTCACACTATCCAAAGACAAATTTGCAAAGGGTATCTACCACACTCTTTAGGAATTCCAGCAATGGTCTTTATTCAAACTCGTAGAAATGTCACTCATTTAGTACACATTGAAAAATTAAAGCTAATGTCATTGCTTGCTATGGGCAGCATCGCAATATTTGTTGCGCAAATATCTGTTTCTATAAATATGCTGCACTGTAAATAGTAGGCATATTATAGCTCAGGGAGTCTGTATTAGCATTGTGCCTTTATTTGGTCGTAAAACTGCATAGTAAACAAATGCTCCTATTACCATTTACAATGGTAGTGTGCATTATTCTATGTATACATAAAGCTCTTATGTTATACGTCTAGGAAATGTGTGAACAAGCCTGATCTTTCACTATGCCTTTTGCACTTTATTAAACAAGATTAATATAATTTGATAAATAAATGCAGGCTTTATATAAGAAATTACACAGTTGTAACTATACTACTTGTATTTGAAGTATACAATATTTTTTAAAATGCAAACTGCACTGACAGAAAGCTTAGTCCTTATAAGACTTGCTATTCAAGAAATTCTTGTTCTACAATACTAAGGGGTACACACCCTTTTATGTGGGGATTGCAAAATGCAAGTTGCGATAAAAAAACTGATTCTTGTCCTGCCCCTTTAATATGCTGATGGAACCATCACCGACATGGGAGTTATTTTTTTTTTCCCAATTTCCCGTTACAATCCAGTACTAATACAGAATACACCATTATTATTCATTATAATAATCCTTTGCTGGAGCTAATATGACTACAGGATTGCTTAAAACATGCTTTCGTCTGTGTTCACAATATTGCAATTCCAGTGCCGGTTTCCGCATCGCATCTCCCTCGCAAGCAGTTCACACTGCCCTCTGCAAACCACTGCGGGTGTCAATACAAAGATCGGTTTGCAGATCGCAGTGCGAACTGTGAATTTGGACAGGAATCAGATCGCATGGGTGTGAACACTTATGCGATCTGATTCCAGTGCGGAGAAAAAAAAAAAAAAAAGTTCCTGCACCTTTTTCGTGCAAATCCAATGCGAGTTCAGCCATACATACAACTGTATAGCTGAATTTGCATTTCACAGACATCGCATGTGATCTGCACAGCAATGCGATGCGAATCAAATGCGATGTCTGTGTTCGCAATAGTGTGAACCCAGGCTTAAAGTAGTATTGAACCCTCAGCTTTTGTAGCATAACACATTAAGCACAATAAAAAAAGACATTCCCCAATAAACTACTTCTTAGAATTCTTATCCCTGCTCCAGCTTTTTCAATGCTGCTTCACTGAACTTATGATCTTCAAAAGGAAAGTTCATGTTTTCACGTTCATGTTTTCTACATGTTTCGCCGTATGGCTTCTTCAGGAGAGAACGTGAGAATTCATTGAATAACGAAACCTATGATTCAACAACTTTTAGTTGTGCAACAAAAATAAAGAGAATACAAATTAATTAGTTGATGAATCATAGGTTTCGTTATTCAATGAATTTTCACGTTCTTTCCTGAATAGGATGCCTTGCACACATCCATGGCCTTGACTGTACTGTATGCATTACTTTTAACGATGTTCATTTATTAAAATGTGTATATATTTTTATATCTTGTTGTCTCTAATGATTCGCAATTTTAAAGTCCCATATCTCCTATATGTTTTTGTTCTTATCTAAATGGGATGTTGGTGCCATATCTTATGTAAACCTTGGCACTGATCTCTGACCACATAACCTTCAAAAGGAAAGAGTTAACAGTGGACAGTAGAGCCTCCAGTCAGTCTGTTAGGTTGGAAAAGGGAGGAGTGAGGAGGAGGAGAGAAGAGCAGGGGGTGCCCTGACATCCAGGCTTCAGGGATCTGAGTTTCTATTGATGCACACAGTGTAGGAAGACACAACTCTACTCCCTGAATGTAAAGGTGACTCTAAAGGACTCTGCAAGAGAAAGGAGCCCCCGAAATAGGAAAACTGCCGCAGCGGTCATGACACCAGCTTAAACTGGAACATAGGCAAAGATTAAAAGACAAGAAAGATGCATACCTGTGATAAAAATCATTTGCTGAAAGTGCTTAAAATTGAGAATTTATTATTACTTTAAAAGGAGACTCCACCTTGTGATTTATACAGTATTTCACGTTTGATTTATCTGACCTTTAAAACAGCTTACTATGGCCAAGTGCTTTATTGGCTAAAGTTGATATCTAATCTTACTATGTTCTCTTGGTTTTTATTGATTATTATTTTTGATCATGTTTGCCAATAGGCTGTTTGCTATTGCATTCTATTTTGAGTCTTTTTCTAGCTTTTTTAGACTGGGTTTTAGTTTATAAATCAGGCTTTGATTTTGTAGTTCATCACTTAGATCATTTTTTTGAGGCCTTACGATTTTTTTTGTGAATTTATTTTGGAATCCCCCTGGCATGATCCTATAGGCAAAAGCTAAAAAAAACTAACATGGCCTGAAGTCCTTTAAGTAAAACTTTCTTTTTTCTTAAAAAGAAAAGTATCAGGGTTTGACATATTTGTTTAGGAAAGATGTAGTACATCTTTTGGATATATGTGTCTAGATATATTTCATTTTGGTTTGCAAATATTTATCGAA
This sequence comes from Aquarana catesbeiana, assembly GCF_042186555.1. Lineage (NCBI taxonomy): Eukaryota > Metazoa > Chordata > Amphibia > Anura > Ranidae > Aquarana > Aquarana catesbeiana. The sequence goes on from NC_133328.1 coordinate 393,394,082, forward strand.
TATCATTGGGTGATGCCAGGCTTGTTTGTTAACAAGCCCAGCTGGTGGGGCCAATGTTATGTTATATACTTATGGCTGATATTATGCTAAGTCCGGTGGTTAAGCATGTGTATGGTAAGATACTATTTATTATGATTTTAATGATAAGCTTTGGTTTCACAAATTTCAATATTAGCATGGCCATTTCTTGCAAATAAACAAAATGTAAAAAAAAAAAAAAAAAATGATTATTTGTGTTGTTTTATTAAATAATTGGGTTGGTTGGGTGCCATTTACAATCCCATGTATTATAATGATTATAAAAGCAATATCCTAATTACAATGCAAGCTAAATTGCTACCTAACAAATGGTAAAGGAGGTTTTATGTGTTAGCGACCCATTTAATCCACTCTCTGTATTTACTTCTGTGGCTGCCTTACTGCTTAATGTGTAATAAATCTGACATATGATCCTTTTAAAAGGTCTGGGTAAACCTGCAGATATAAATAGAGCTAGTCAAGTGACAAACTGCAGTAGGAAACTTGATTCTATTTAATTTAATCCGTAAAGCGGATCTTCACTACACTTGAGCAACACAAACCAAAAAACGCTATTTCATTCATTTTTAATATCCAAAGCAAACTCCCCCATCCATGCACGTCTTCATACCTTATTTTGTTGAGAAATCACATTGAAAAAAAAAAAAAAAACCCTAGCTATGGCCATCTTGAGTAGGGGCAAACGATTAACGTAGCTTGTACTTCCTGGAATCCATCTGCCCTTAGCTCAAGCATGCAGGTAGGAGAGTGTGCTTAGCTGAGAAAACCCCTCTTCCTCTCCTGACGAATCCTGGGATGTACAGCATCCTTTTCCTAGGCAAGAAACCAGGAAGTAACTAAAGAAATGTAAAAAAAAAAAAAAAGTCTAAAGCAAGTAAATATAATATACAGTAAAACCTTGGACTGCGAGCATAATTCATTCCAGAAACATGCTTGTAATCCAAAGCACTTGTATATCAAAGCGAATTTCCCCATAAGAAATAATGGAAACTCAAATGATTTGTTCCACAACCATTTATTCATAGGTCCTTCAGTTTATAGTCCATATAAAAAGATTATAGCAATGTGATAAGTTGTGTAACCATAAAATGTCCATCCACAAATGGAAGCCTCCACAAGGGGATTAGAAGAAAAATCCAGCAGGAGCTCCAGAGTATAAAAAAGAGGCGCCTCTAAGTGTAGCAATATGTTGCTAAATGTTGTAGCTTCATTAAATGTAACCATATTGCTAAACTTAGAGGCACCTCTCTTCTCTTTTATACTCAGATGTGACATGACGCTACTCTTATATCAAGACATCACTTGTATATCAAGTCAAAATTTATTTAAAAATTTTGCTTGTCTTGCAAAACGCTCTCAAACCAAGTTACTCTCAAACCAAGGTTTTACTGTACTTTCCTATCTATTTACTAATGCTAGCAGCATAAGGATTAAAGTAATCAATGTTGATTGGGAGAGTGGAGTTCCACTTTAATAACCACGTCAGCCCCGGAAGGTTTTACCCCCTTAATGACCAGCCCATTTTTTTGTGATACGGCACTGCGTCGATTTAACCGACAATTGCGCAGTCGTGCGACGTTGTACCCAAACAAAACTGATGTCCTTTTTTTCCCACAAATAGAGCTTTCTTGGTGGTATTTGATCACCTCTGCACTATAAACAAAAAAAAAGACCGACAATTTAAAAAAAAAAAAAAAAAAAAATAATATTTTTTACTTTCTGCTATAATACAAATCCAAAAAATATATATACAAAAACAAAATGTATTCATCAGTTTAGGTCGATATATTCTTCTACATATTTTTGTTAATAAATAAATAAAAATTGCAATAGGTGTATATTGATTGGTTGGCAAAACGTATATTGACTGGCAAAACGTATCGCGTCTACAAACCATGGGAAAGATTTATGGACTTTTATTTATTTTTTATGTTTTTACTGGTAATCTGCAATTTTTAGCGGGACTGTGACATTGCGGCGGAAAAATCTGACCCTAAGTGACACTTTTTGGGGACCGGCAACATTGTTACCTTGATCAGTGCTATAAATAATGCACTGATCAATGTATAAATTACACTGGCAGGGAAGGGGTTAATGCTAGGGGGCGATCAAGGGGTTAACAGTGTTCCCTGGGTGTGTTCTAACTGTGTGGGGGCTAAAAATCGAAAAATTATTTGGAAGACATTACAAATACTTTACTGCATGAAGCAGGCTTCTTCTATGGAAAACCAGGATACTGTACAGTAGAATTTAGGATAAGATGACTTTCAAACATCCAATCAAAAACCTTCATTTGGCTGACTATTTTATAACTCTGTTTTGACGCAGGTGAACATGTGTGCAAAGGTTAGCCCATTATGTTGGAAGCTCACAAATCTATTGACATGCTCGGTCTGTTTTTTAAAGATTACTATGAGTTTATAGGGCCTATTGATGACATTGCAGTGCATGAAAATGCACCTATCCATATTTTATTGTGCCTTGCTTACTGTGATTTCTATCATCTAATCACGTGCAAGCGAAATGCTGTATTTTTATTTTCCTTGCGCGTTCCCCTCAGATCTAGAGCGACTTGCAGTGCGCAGACTATTTGCCTTTAGTAAATCAACCCCTATATATTGTTGAAACAAATCAACAAAAAACATTTCCCTCTCAATAATACCTATACTAATCTCTGCTGCTTTGACTTTCAGCCGCCAGTGACTGATATACTTACTCTTAGATAACGGATGCTAGTTTTAAAATGATCTTTGTTATGGAGTCGATCAACAAAAAAAACAAAAAAAGTTTTAGCTTTGCATACAGTGTCGCCTTACAAAGACTCTAATACTATCAAATATTTTCCAGTAACAGTCATACTTTTTAATAAACACTATCACTTGTAATGGGCGACCTTGAAACGCAATCAGGGTGCATTACCCTGATTAAAAAGTGCATTGCTGGGTCTGCATTGGTAATTACACAAGTCATTTCAGGTATTTGCTCTGGATAAACTATGGGATAAAAATGCATGGCCTTCTTGCTATTTAAAATAGAAACAAGACAAAAAAAAGTCTTTTGCCGCGTACACACGGTCGGAACTTCCGACAACAAATGTTCGATGTGAGCTTGTTGTCGGAAATTCAGACCGTGTGTATTCTCCATCGGACAGCTGGTTCTCGAATTTTCCGACAACAAAATCAGAAATTCCGATCGTGTGTACACAATTCCAACGCACAAAGTTCCATGCATGCTCGGAATCAAGCAGAAGAGCCGCACTGGCTATTGAACTTCATTTTTCTCGGCTCGTCGTACGTGTTGTACGTCGCCGCGTTCTTGGCGTTCGGAATTTCCGACAACATTTGCGCGACCGTGTGTATGCAAGACAAGTTTCAGCCAACATCCGTCGGAAATAAATCCAGGATTTTGTTGTCGGAATGCCCGATCGTGTGTACGCGGCATTAGTGTATGTCTTCCAGTAGACAGTCTTGTACCCATCTGATAATATTAAAGCAGAGCTCCACCCAAAAGGGGAAGCCCCCACTTATTTGCCCCCTCCTCTCATTTTGCGGGGGGGGGGGGGGGGGTCCCACTTCCAGCAGACTTCGCCATGGCAAACTCTACCCGAAGTTCGGCCCCCCTTCCCCCTTCCCCCACCGCTGGGCCATTCACAAAGCACAGCACATGTGCCGTGGGGAACTGTCTGTAAAGCCGCAAAGGCTTGCCTGCCGTTTTCCCTTACCCAAGATGGTGGCGGGAGCCCTCGAGAGCCGATTGAAGACACTGCTGGATTTGTGGACAGGTAAGTGTCCTAATATTAAAAGTCAGCAGCTACAGTATCTGTAGCTGCTGACTACATTTTTTTCTGAAGGAGCCTGGAGCTCCTCTTTAACCACTTAAGCCCCAGACCATTTGGCTGACCAAAGACCAGAGCACATTTTGCGATTCGGCACTGCGTTGCTTTAACTGACAATTGTGCAGTCGAAGTTTTGAAAAAAAACGCAATATTTTTTACTATAATAAATATCCCCCCAAAAAATTATAAAAAAACATTTTTTTTTCCTCAGTTTAGGCCCATATGTATTTTTCTACATATTTTTAGTAAAAAAAAAAAAAAAAAAAAAATCGCAATAAGCGTATATTCATTGGTTTGCGCAAAAGTTATAGCGTCTACAAAATAGGGGATAGTTTTATGGCTTTTTTATTATTCTTTTTTTTTTTTTTACTAGCAATGGCGGCGATCTGCGATTTTTATCGGGACTGCGACATTATGGTGGACACATCAGGCAATTTTGACACATTTTTGGAACCATTGGCATTTTTACAGCGATCAATGCTATAAAATTGCATTGATTACTGTAAAAATGTCACTGGCAGTGAAGGGGTTAACCACCAGGGGGCAGTGAATGGGGTTAAGTGTATCCTAGTATGTGTTCTAACTGAAGGGGGATGAGACTGGTCAGGGGAGATGACAGATCGTCTGTTTATACAGGTACTCTGTATGAACAGACGATCTGTCTGTTCTCCCCTCAGAGAACCGGAAACTGTGTGTTTACACACACAGATCCCGGTGTGCCCGAGCGATCGCGGGAGCCCGGCGGTGATCGCGATCACTTGCATCGGCTCCGTGGGCAAGCAGGGGGCGCGAACACGCGCTCCCTAGTGGCAGTCTATGGTACCGACGTACCATGACGGCGATTTGCACAACCGAACAATGTTGCCGCAGTACAACTGCAGCGGATGGTCGGTATGCGGTTAAAGCCTTCAGTCATTTTTTCAGTTTCCATCTATTAAATCTTCTGCCCTTGTTGTTTTAAATTTGGATAGCAAGACATTTTTTTTCTGCCAGCAAGTACCTTATACAGCCCACTTCCTTTTTCTTGTCTGGTCATTAGCTTAGGCTTATGACATCATGCACAGCTCTCGCTCTTACTCTTGTGAGAGTTTGCCAGGAAGGGAGGGGGGAGGAGTCATAAGAGGGCCAATGAGAGCTGCAGAGCTGGAGGTGTGCCTCTGTGTGTCTGAGTAATCCAGGAAGTGAACAGGCAGCAGCTTCAGCTGCCCACAGTTAAAATGTCTGCAGCCAGACTCAGTGGAGGGAGATTTCTGCAGCATATTTGGCAAGTACAGAATCAGTATATATAAAATAATATGCAAAGTGGTTGGAGGGAAGCTTCAGAATGGCAAAGATGTTTTTATTACAAATTATGTGAGTAGACTGCAGTTCCTCTTTAAGCAACAATGCTGATATTTTTTGTTCTCATTAACATGTACAGTAAATTAAAACCGGGTCACTATTTTGTTTTTCTTTCAATATTATTAGAATGCAGCCATGCAATCAAGATTACAATCCAGTATGTCTGATACATCAAGCCAATGTACTAGATCAGAGTAATGGGTACTCCATCAATGAAATAACGTAAAATCATTTTTGACTAATGGCAATAACTGGATACATAAGCATGCTGCCTCTTAATAAGTTCTTACACCTAGCACTAATACAGCAGGATCACCTATTTAGCTTCAAACTTCAAAAATTGAATTGATAAAAGTTCATTTTTCATTCTTTCAAGTTTGTGTGCCATGCACAACTATGTGGGTTCTGGTGGTGTCTTCAGCTTCGCTCACCTCTATTATAGCTGTGGTACACATCTCTTCCCAGCAATAGAATAAAAAGAAAATCCTGTCCAGAGCTGCACTCACCACTATGAATACATGATGATGACCAAATTAAATACACAAATAATAAGCGCATCCAAATAATTCGCTAATAATACATAAATGTGTAAAAAAATGTCCAGAAAATCAATATAAAAAAAAACTGAAATCAAACGTTATGAAACAGTGAGTCCATCAAACAAATAATTGCATGAAATATTATATTCCAGCCTTCCACTGATGAAGTGATCACTTCTTGAAAAAAATAGATATGAACACCTTGTGCCCTCCACCACAAATATGAGCCTCTTACTGGATTAAGTTGATCCCCGTATAACAGAGATCACTAACGGATGTCGTTAACAAATGATTTCAGGTATTCAGACCGCCAACCATTGTAACACAGATGGCTCTCAAAGTGGTTATACCAGGCCAGATATCACAATGAACCGTATTTGGAAAAAAGGAACAAAGGCCGCACATAGTGTCAAATTGCTACTACAGTATTTATTTAAAATAGAGACAGGTACTTACAATTTAAAATCAAGTTAGCATGCAATACAAACGCCACACCTGCGAGGCCTCGGCAGGGGCATGATGACATCACAAATCAGGCTCCTCCCAATGTGTTTTGTGTCAATTTGCGTCATCAGGGGAATGGGAGCATCATGGGAGCACGTAGAAAATTCAGTCAGGACTACAGTCCCATGAAGCCTTGTGCTTCTTCTTGTATAGTGCAGTCATGCATTGGGGATCTACTCTAAGTACTCTAATATGATCAGGTCTGCCTGTCCGTTTTTAGGTGGATTTGATTGGAAGTTGCATCCAGCCACCCATAGATCCAACATTGGTCTGGAAAGCTCCAGTTTGTAAATGCAGAAAAAAAGTGATCATGCACAGATATCACAAATATGACATCCATCCCATTCTGCTCTGATTCAGCAAGAGATCTGTTCAGGGGTCCTCTGCTGACCAGACCAGATGGCACCCATGTGAAAGCAACATAAACCAGTCTGCAAAGGAGAGTGAGCAAACCAGCAACCAAAAAGTATCTCAGGAGGCTTGTATGTTAGCGGGCAAGCAGCACATCTGTAACACTTCTGAATCCACACAACACTCATTTGTTCAGGTTTGGTTGTGTTCAAATGGGACCCGTGTTTACATTAACCCTCTTTAACTGCACAAAGCCATTTACAGTGGGTGCCTAGAAATGCCTGCACATGTGGTCAGATACCTTATAGAAAACCTCAGCAACACTAAAGATCAGAGACCTCTACAATTCAAATATTTTTACACTACGCTACCCCCCCCCCCCCCCCCCCCCCAAGCCTTACTAGTGGAGTGATGTGCAGCCTCATTGACCAGTGGTGAGATATGGAAAGTGGTCAGGCATGTTCATTTTAAAGGCCTGAGTCACTTAGGTTCACAATGCAGAAGTGATGTGAAGCAAACATGTGTTTACTTCAAACATCCAATTGTGCAGAGGAAAGGAAAAAATTATAGCTTGTACACATGATTATATGGTTCAAGTGAGCACAGGTTCATTTCACCACACAGGCTTCACAGTAGTAATTGAGGCGTTTTAATATACCGTTTTTTTTTCTCCCCAAGCTTTAATGCATTTTACAAAGCTTGAGACTAAAAGGACTTTAGATTGATCACTTTCATGTTTATCTACCAATTTCAGTCTGTTAATTGCACAAATATTTAATTGCATATAGGCATTTTTCTAGCCATTATGCTGAAATAAAAAGCTACTCAGCTTGAGCCGATCTGTCTCAAACACCAGTATGTCCAATTGTATGTAAGACGTACATATCAGCTCGAGATCCCAAAATGTATTGGGATCCAAAGCAAAGGGTGTAAGTTAAAATTCCATCCTAAAGTGACACTGCTATGATAAAATATGGGGCTGCCATTGCTTGCGCTCTAGTTCACTGCTTCCCACTTTCTGGCTCAGCATCATGACTTTCCATCCAAAATGCGAAGGGAGGGGAGGGGGGTTGCCCCCAGCACTGTAACAACCAATGGCTTTGTGATTGGGGAATTAGGTGGTTGATGGGCTCTGTGGTGGAGGGGACTCATGTACAAGGGGCCCTTAAATTGATAGGGGGGCTCTCAAGGAGGCCTCTGATGTGATGGGGGAACCTCTGATGTGAAGGAGGCCTCTGATGTGATGGGGGAACCTCTGACGTGATGGGGGAACCTCTGATGTGAAGGAGGCTTCTGATGTGATGGGGGAACCTCTGATGTGAAGGAGGCCTCTGATGTGATGGGGGAACCTCTGACGTGATGGGGGAACCTCTGATGTGAAGGAGGCTTCTGATGTGATGGGGGAACCTCTGACGTGATGGGGGGACCTCTGACGTGATGGGGGGACCTCTGACGTGATGGGGGGACCTCTGACGTGAAGGAGGCCTCTGACGTGATGGGGGAACCTCTGATGTGAAGGAGGCCTCTGACGTGATGGGGGAACCTCTGACGTGATGGGGGAACCTCTGATGTGAAGGAGGCCTCTGATGTGATCGGGGAACCTCTGATGTGAAGGAGGCCTCTGATGTGATGGGAAACCTCTTATGTGATTGGGGAACCTCTGATGTGAAGGAGGCCTCTAATGTGATGGGGGAACCTCTGATGTGAAGGGGGCTTCTGATGTGATGGGGAAACCTCTGATGTGAAGGAGGCCTCTGATGTGATCGGGGAACCTCTGATGTGAAGGAGGCCTCTGATGTGATGGGAAACCTCTTATGTGATTGGGGAACCTCTGATGTGAAGGAGGCCTCTAATGTGATGGGGGAACCTCTGATGTGAAGGAGGCCTCTGATGTGATGGGAAACCTCTTATGTGATTGGGGAACCTCTGATGTGAAGGAGGCCTCTAATGTGATGGGGGAACCTCTGATGTGAAGGGGGCTTCTGATGTGATGGGGAAACCTCTGATGTGAAGGAGGCCTCTGATGTGATGGGGGAACCTCTGTGAAGGTAGCTTCTGATGTTAATATAATTTAATCAAGGCAGTTATGTGCATTATCCCAGGCTCAGTTTTTTTATTGATAGCTAATATTTTTCTTTTTTAGCATTTTCTAGCATTTTAAACTGGGGTGGTCAAGATTTTGCATGCTTTTAAAAAGGTGCCACAACTGAAAAAAAGGTTGGGAAACACTCCTTTAGTTGGCCGTGTCTGGCTTAAAATGTTACTACACCCAGGACCCTGCATTCACTAGATCTGGTCTCCCACAGTACACAGAACATGGAAATGCAATTATTTTAGCAAATATAAACTGCTAAATACCTTTTCTCTTCAGCAGTTTATAGCAGTCTTGTGACTTCTATCAGTGTCTGGCTGAGCACTGGTTAAAGCTTGTAGGAGCCACCAAGGCTCTGTTCCATCATGAGATGGATTGGGGACAGTGGAAGAAGGGTAGGATCAGAGAAGAAAGGATCAAACAGCCTTTTTACACAATGCGCAGGATTAACCCCTTAATTTTAATGGGGAATCTAACAAGCATGCTTTACTGCATATACAGCCTGATTGTACTGTTATGGGTTTAGTAACACTTTAAGCCCAACGCAGCGATCAAAATTTTGCAGAAATTATTTTATACAAGAATTTAGGCAAAAATATACTTTGGGCCAGAATGCCTAGGCACCAGCAAATGCTCTCTATAAAAATGCTTTTCTCTCTGCAATCATTTTTTTGATGTCTTTGCCAGTATTAAAACTATTTTTTAATATTTCAACATAACCTTATGCAGATGATTTGATTTCCCAAGGATCGCTCCATGTGTCACTAGGAATGTCACTGTTATGTACTATGCTGTTTACGTGTTACTTTAAAAATGGATTGCTGTATTAAAAAAAGCCCACCTATTAATTGTTTCTCCCTTCCCCACAGTTTACAAAATGAGGATCCTTTGCCAGAAAACATATTTGTTCCAAGTAAAAGACTCAGAAAGCATTGAAGTCAAAGCATCAGCATGACAGCCAGGGTAATAACCTTCTCATAGGAGAGGTCAGCTATGGCAACCTCCATACCTTCCTCAAAGCAGAGTCACTTTAAAAAGGAGTTTTTCTGACATAAATGAAAATCAGCTCAGTAATCTAAAGAATTGTGACTCATTCACACTATACATGTATGCACATGCAGTCACTGCAGCTATTAAAAAGCACAATCTTTTGGTATCTGCAATAGAAAGTAGGAGACCAGAACAGACAGCTTGCAATGAATATTAATGTGTGGCTGTGCTTTTACTCTTCATAAGAGTGTGAGAGCTAATGACGCAAATCCGAATATATCCGATGTCTGTCTTCACCAGAAATCACAGTAACCAAGGGACAATAAGATATGGACATATGCGTTTAGTATAATATAAATAGAAAATGTGTCTTATATAATACATTCCCAAGACGTTTTATGAAATAGTCTTAACATTTAAAAGAACTAGGGCTGTTAGTAGTCATTATGGTTTACAATATGATAGCATGTCATATACTGTATGCACATAGAACATTTCATTATACAGTATAGGTGTTGTAAGCATAGCATTGTAGCTTCTACTTCCATGGGCTTACAAGTGTACATTACAATGTTATTTTTCTGTACTGCAAGCTTCTAAAAAACAGTACAATACAATGTTCACACTCACCTGGGTGATATTGTTTTTTCATTTTTCTGCACAGGATTGCGATGTGCAATGTGAACACAAGTACACTTGACCAAGTAAAGGTACACTATATCACTGGACTTTAATGGCATCCCAGTCTTTGTCTGTAGGGTTCAATATTGAGTTGGCCCACCCTTTGCAGCTATAACAGCTTCAACTCTTCTGGGAAGGCTGTCCACAAGATTTAGGAGTTTGTCTATGGGAATGTTTGACAATTCTTCAAGCGCTGATGTTGGACGAGAAGGCCTGGCTCGCAGTCTCTGCTCTAATTCATCCCAAAGGTGTTCTATCAGGTTGAGGTTAGGACTCTGTGCCGGTGTTCTGGCAAAATAGCCAACTCGCCGAAATCTCAAATCACGTCACTTATGGTTACTCTAAAGCAGTCCTCCAGCTGTGATGAAAACTAAAAGTCCCATGACACATTGCAAGATCCTGACAATAAGAGGCATGATGGGATTTGTAGTTTCACCACAGCTGAAGGGCCGAGGTTGCTTACCCCTACTCTAAAACATCAGTAATTGGAGATTTGGACGAGTTGCTGTTTTGACACAACATCGGCAAATGTATACACTCCGCTACACAATATTATGAGCGGACGTTGGGGGTTATTTACGAAAGGCAAATCCACTTTGCACTACAAGTGCAAAGTGCACTTGAAATTGCACTGAAAGTGCAGTCGCTGTAGATCGGAGAGGGACATGCAAGGAAAATAGAAAACAGCATTGTAGCTTGCACATGATTGGATGATAAAATCAGCAGAGCTTCCCCTCATTTCAGATCTACGTCTCAGATTTACAGCGATTGCACTTCCAAGTGCATTTTCAGCACAATTTCAATTGCACTTTGCACTTGTAGTGCAAAGTAGATTTGCCTTTCGTAAATAACCCCCATTGCTAGTCTGCCGGATACTAACCAACAACATGGCCGCCTCCAAGGCGGCGACAACTTTTTCCTCCCTAGCCACTGTTCTGTCAGAACAGCAAACTCTTCATGTACCGCAGTGTATACACTTGCTGATGTTGTGTCAAAACAGCAACTCATTGAAATCTCCAATTACTCATGCTTTACAGCAGGGGTAGACAACCTGGGGCCCTCCAGCTGTTGCAGAACTACATGTCCCATCATGCCACTAGGAGTAATTGTAACTGCCAGCCTTGCAATGCCTCATGGGAAATGTAGTTCCACAACAGCTGGAGGGCCCCAGGTTGCCTACCCCTGCTTTACAGTAACCGGAAGTGATGTGATTGGAGATCTCAATGAATTGGCTATTTTGACAGAACACCGGACAGTCAAGTTCCTGCACCCCAAACTTGCTCATCCATGTCTTTACAGACCCTATGGACGCCTATGATGCTACAATATAATCATGCAGCCAAAACTATAATAACTGATCTGTTCTGCTCCATAGACTTTATTAGGAGCAGGAGATAATTATCTCTCATTTATTCTTGGGCTGTTTTTTCCATTCAATTATACCCCATGACATTTAGCTTCTAGGGCTATTTTTCTAACAGCCCCAACAATTTCCTGCAGTAGTACTTAAGACTGATTTTTGAACTGGGAGACCTTTTTCTCTCTTGAAGATTAAGAAAATTGCATGTGTAGCCCCAGCCTGTCAATTAAGACTTTCCCTGTAGTCTTTAAAAACCTAACAATTGTGACACATCAAAAAAAAAAAAAAAAAATTGCTAAATGAATGCATCCAAGATTTGGGATTTTTAGGATGGGCTGTATTTTAGGTTGTTCTTCCCCTAGGCATTTTAGTTGAAAACACCCAAATAAATGGACTCCCGACAAGCAATTACCAATCTGTATCACACACCCTTTTTAATGACTTTTAAAAGGGATTGTAAAGAAAGAAATTAGTTTTAGATATTTATTACGTTTTTCTCTTCCCTTTTTTTATTTATTTTTTGAAGAAGTCCTTTTGAGAATACTAGTTGCCTGATTGTCTCAGGTTTTAATCCCACCGGAGTCACTGGGGTTAAATTACTAAGCTTAGGGATTGATTCACTTAGCTTAGTGAATGAGGTGAAGTTCTGCTCACTTCCATCATCCAATCAGTTGCAAGCAAAAATTATTTTTTTCTGTTGCTTATGATTTTGTATTTTTTGCAAAGTGAGTTTTCATTTTCGCCACGTTCACGGAGTTAAATAACAATTTCCTTGCTAAGTGAAAATTCATTCTTCTAAGGGAACAGTCTATTTGCCTTTAGTAAATCAACCCCGGTGATTCAGATTTATGTGCTGGATCACCAGATGAAAGTAGAAGAAAGAAAGCCTAAAAAGGAAACTAATGCAGCCACTACATCCAAGAATTGGTAAGCTGCAATAGCTTTTGGGAGTAATACTGCTTTAAATTGCATGTATTTTTACTGCAATCATTTTTATGCACATCTGATGAGATCGAGCCCTAAATGAATATGCTCTTCAAAGGAATTATGACAAAAATATGGGAGCAACATTTGGGGACTTGTGGAAAGTACATGCTTCCTTCTTCATCTCTGCTAAGACTACTTTGTAAGTCACTGACTTGTTACAATTATTTGTATGTTAGAGAATACCCCTTCCAAATGAAGTAAGCAAAGGCCACTAACATACTTCCATCATGGTAGATTCCTATTAACATATTATAGTATAATGGTCTCGGAACCATTCATCCGAGATATGATTGAAAATATATGCGGTGTCAAATGCGATTTACCAGGTACAACTCAGATGCATCCAAGAGGAAGTAAACACTGGTGGGTTTTACTTCCTCTTTATTTCCCTGCAAAGGTAAAGCATAATGGGTTACTATGCGTCGCATAGTGGCCCATTGTGTGCCACTTACCTGAAACCGATGCCCGAGATGTCTCCGTTGCCCCCACTAGCAGGGAGCGTCCATTTTCGCTCCTCCTCTTTCCGGGGCCGTAAACTCCGGCTCTGTGACTGGCCGGAGTCGCAGTCGTGGCATGACCCCTATTAGAAACGGCACAATGTGCCCTTTCTAAAGTGCGCATGCATCGATGACATTGGCGCAGGCGCTGTAGTCATCGGCGCTCGGCTTTTTCGTAAATATGTCCTCAACCGCGGAGGTTGAGGAGATACTTCCAGCACCTACAGGTAAGCCTTAATATAGGCTTACCTGTAGGTAAAAGTGGTTGTACAGTGTGTACAACCACTTTAAGACCATTTTGAAAGCTTTAATTCAACTGACTCAAGATTTATTTGGACAACCTGGTATAATTCTTATTTAAAGCCCAACTCCAGTAAAAAAAATAAAAAGTAGCCACTCTTCCTCCCACTCTATCCTATCTGATCGCTGAGTTGAAGTGGGATTTCAGGGTAACCCTGACTACTCAAAACTATTCCTGCCCCCTCCTCCTAACACATATGCTTAGCCTAGTACACACAGGCCGAGTGTCGGGCGGCATTTTTTCTATTAAACCGCCCGACAGTCGGCCCGTGTGTACTGCAACCAGTTGAACAGAAGCCAACCTTTTGTCTATGGGGCATGACCAAAAAATGTCTGCCAATCGGCTCCTGTTCAGCGCTTTCAGCCAATGGTTGAGAGTTCTCCCTGGACTGTTCTGGTGCAGAGGCCATCCCCCTGTCAGAATACAATAGCTCAGCAGAGGAGATTGCTGTATTAACATCGGATTATTAGTACAGCGGCTTCTCCAGAGCTGTCAGGCTTTTTTTCCTTCAGCCCTGCTGGGTTGAACGAAAAAAATAATAGTGTGTACTAGGCTTAACAAAGATTTCTATACTTGCCTATATTCAGGCTGCTCCAGTCCGGTCCCGTGATCTCCCCTGTATAAGCCAGAGTTGGCTGAAGAGGAGAGAGAAGAGAGCGCTTTGACAGCGGCTGGTAATGTCTGGGAGCTTGATATCACCCATAGGCTTCAATGGCCAATCTGTTGTCAATGTTCCCTCCTATCCTGGATTAGGGCCCTTTCATACTGGGGCGGGGGGCTGCATCGGCGGTAAAGCGTCGCTATTTTAAGCGGCGCTTTACCGCCGGTATTCGGCCACTAGCGGGCGGTTTTACCCCCGCTAGCGGCCAGGAAAGGGTTAAAAAAGAGGCGCTTTGCCGGCGGTATAGCCGCGCTGTCCCACTGATTTCAATGTGAAGGAGCGGTATACACTCCGCTCCTTCACCGCTCCGAAGATGCTGCTAGCAGGACTTTTTTTCCCGTCCTGCTAGCGCACCGGGGCTTTCACACTGGAGAGACAGCAGCGGCTGTTTCGGGTCGGTTCGCAGGCGCTATTATTAGCGCAATAGCGACTGCAAACCGCCCCAGTGTGAAAGGGCCTTAACATGGCCTAAAAAAAGGTAAGTATATACACCTTTCTTTCACAGGTTAGTAAGCAAAGGTGTTGGGATGTGGGGGAATCAGTTTTAAGAGTTGTTAGAGTTATAAAAAAAAAATTCCCATTCACCAGCCAGCAGAGGGATCCTCTTAGGATCCTGAAGAGATCATGCGGACCAATGGTAGTGAAGGGGAATGGATGGTGAGGGTTAACAAGTAGTGTTGGATTAACAGTGCCCATAGGAGGAAACATCCACAAGGGACCTGGATGGGGGGACTTAGGGGAGTATAATGGCCTTCACCAGGTAAGGAAAACCTTACACCGGACAGGGGGTGTTGCCTATGAAGGTAATTCTTATAAAACACACTCATAACATTTGGAAATCACCGCCTAACAAGTTGTTGTAAAAAAAAAAAAAATTCTCTATTTGTTTCAGCTTCAAGAACATCATAAAATTTAACCCACACAGTGCAGAACTAGGCACCATTTTTATGTCTATCATTGCTAAGAAAAAAAAAAGCTTCATTTCCTTTACTGAGGCCCCAGAGAAATTTAATTTCCTGAGAAAAGTCTGGCTTTATTACAAATAACTGGAGTTTTTACAACCTTGCAGCAAAACTAATTTTATCTAAAAAAAAATATATATTTTTTTTTAAATCACCTTTTTAGAATGGAAATGACCAAAGATAGCAAAACATCCCTCTCCTGAAGTCACATAGCTGCTCTGGTTAGGCAATGTTCTGCAAAACCAGCACTAAACACAAGCCATGAATAGCCATAGAAAATTGGTTTTCTCAATAAAGTTTGTGAGAAAAACAATTAACATTTATGTCATGCCTATATTTTAGTTAAGATTAAAGATGAGTTAAGATTAAGGAACTAAACAACAATCTTCTACACAGCTTTATGGGGTGCCCAGTTGTCTTTCCACTTTGACAGTCAAATTTGATAAACCCCTATTATGTGTTTGTTATGTGTTCCTTTTCACAAAGCATACCTAAATGAATTAAACAATATGCTTCTAACTGTTCTATTTGTATCTTTGGTGCAGATTTATACATAGGACTCTATAAGCAGCTTATATTTCTTTGAAAAGATGGCAATGTAAAAATAAGGGACAGTCGTAGGGCCAATTTTCCTTTTTGTGCAGGGGAGAGCTTGGTAGGATTTTTAAGCAAGGAAAAGGCACGTAAAAAAGGTAAGCAGTAATTATTATTATTTTTTTTTTTTGTGATATGTGATAATATGTGATATGTGATACAATAATAAAGTAGGCTATATCCAAATTTGGCTGAATACTGTTTAACCACTTGACCTCCAGAAGATTTACCCCCCCCCCACTACTTTATTTTAACTGACAACTGCGCGGTCGTGCGACACTGTACCCAAATAAAACGCATGTCCTTTTTTCCCACAAATAGAGCTTTCCTTTGGTGGTATTTGATCAAACTGTGACTGTTTTTTATTTTTTGCGCTATAGACAATAACAAGAATAAAAAAATTGACAATTTTGAAAAAAAAAAAAAAGTTTTACTTTCTGCTATGAAACACATCCAATAAAAAAAAAATAGTAAAAATCTAATTTCTTCATCAATTTAGGCCAATATGTATTCTGCTACATATTTATTAGTATTGATTGGTTTGCGCAAAACTTATAGCGTCTACAAATTATGGGATATTTTTAATTATTTTTATTTATATATTTTTTGTACTTTTATTAGGGGAACAGATGGACTTTATTCCCTGCTTTGCAGGGACACAAATTCCTTCCTTTCCCACCTGTCAGAACGGCGATCTGCCTTGTTTACATAGACAGATCGCAGTTCTGTGTCTCTGCCTGAGGACTGGTGGGTGCAGGCGGACATTGAGTACCTGGTACCCGCCGATTGGCTTCTAGATCGCAGATCTGTGTCTCTGCCTGAGGATTGGTGGGTGCAGGCGAACACTGAGTACCTGGTACCCGCCGATCGGCTTCTACTGGCAGCTTCTACTTGGTGTAATCACAGCGGAAGCGAGCCGGCGGTGGTGCGCATTCGCGCCCCCTACCTGGAAGTGAAGTGAAACTCCAGGCAAACGCCACATACAGTATACAGTAAAAATACATAAATACAAACGGTTTTGCTTACCAATGGGTTTCTAATCAAGTGAATTTTGTGAACAGTGAATCAAGTGAACACGCTGCACAGCAAAACAACTGATACAAAGTATAACTAAAGGCAAAACTTTTTTTTTTTAGTTTTGGATGGAGTGGAAAGGGATTAGAACACCTGTCAGTTTTTATTGCGGTCTGTGCCCCCATTAGGGAACTTCACCCTCTCTATTTGTCCTGTTTACCATTATCATTGAAAGTAAAAGAAAATCCCAAACTTTGGGTTGCCCCCAGAAAAGTAGGTAAATCTTCCAAAGGGGACACTAGTTCTGGTGACATGGAGGTCTTCAAGAGTTTCCCTTAATTCACAGGGATTTCCTCTTAAGGAAATTAAGAGAAATCTCCGAAATGGGACAAAAAAAAAAAAAATCTGAAATCTGAAAAAAAAAAAGTTTTGCCTATAGTTCAACTTTAACTGGCCATACCCTCGTACAGTGATGGCGAACCTTGGCACCCCAGCTGCATTTCCCATGATGCTCAGCTACACTGCAGAGGGCATGAGAATCATGGTAAATGTAGTTCCCAAACATCTGGGGTGCCAAGGTTCGCCATCACTGCCCTAGTAGAATTGTGTTCAACATTCTTTGCTTTGAGAATATTAGTTTGATTTTCTAATCGTTAGTGGGGTCAAATCATAGTTTGTTGCCAACCATAGCAATGAGAAAATAACTGGAAAATTTTTTGATTTTTTGGGGGGGGTTCCGT